>NC_065529.1:34763365-34790605 GCF_006386435.1 Epinephelus moara | reverse complement strand
ACTACAATATGCTATCTACAGAGATAGCACTGGCGATCTGAACCAGTCAGTGGCGAAAAAAAGCACTTTTATACGGGACGCATTTGCCCCCATTACCGTTTTAGCTCGTTTCGCGGCTCAATACTGAACCAATTTTAGAACGAGTGGTACCCATGAATTATACGCACACATACACATGGGGAAATAGAGCCCAGGTTGAAAAATACCGAAGTTGTCCTTTAAGCAAATAATAGCCTGGGCTACTAATTGAAGTTTTACGGTAGTTTCCTACTTAGATTCATGACACTGCTTTGAAAATGAGCCTTTAGAGATGGTTTAATGTCCACCAGCTGATCAGCTCAATATGCTGCTGTGTTTCATGTGTTAAATTTGGTTGTTCAGTTAGTTGGTTGGTTGGTTGATGGGTTGGTTGCTCTTTTGGTTGGTCGGTCAATCTGTTGGTCGTTTTGTTGGTTGGTCGGTTGGGTAAGAGCTCAAAGGGTGAGAAAGACCACTTCCTGTATCTGAAAAGCTTTTCTCTTTCTTTTATTAATAAAACAACCAAAGCCAAGAAGTTTTTAAGCTGCAGTCAATGTGACACAGAAGAGACAGAAAGAGTTATAAATCTGCTTTTTGAACACAACAGAGAACTCTATAAATATTCAAAGTGCTGATGTGACAATAAAGAATACACGGATAAAACATACAAGTCTATAAAGTCTCTTTGGCTCTATCAGAAGTTCAGGTATGCTGAGATGATTTATTCACTATCCCTGTTTCATTGCTTTTGAATTCTGAGTTATAACTTCCTTCTCTTTCTCTCTTAGCGTTCGTCCATCCATCTGGGACGCATCACCAACATCAGGCCTGATATTAAAAGTTCCAGATGACAGAAGCAGATCAGAGGGCACCGAGTTTCCTGACAGTCAGCTACATATCTTTTCTAGACACAGAGAACTGAAGGAAGAGGACAGAAAAATAGATTTGTAAAATGTCAGCATTTAACATTTCTGCAGATGACACTTATGTTACATTTGCACCTTTCATACCTATCAAATCATCCTAGTACATGAGCTTACTGTGTTACCATGTGTTGGAGGGGGTGGTGGATGGCGTGTCACCTCGGCAAGATGCCTGCCAAGCTGCAGACCAACAACCAAACCAGCTGTGTGTTTTAGCAACCCGTCACTGTTTTTCCAGCTGCTTTCCAGCCACCAAATGTGGGTGTGTTTTAGTGACCCATCGTTTTTTACCAAAACAGTATATTTCCTAACCATAGCCAGGTGGTTTTTGTGCCTAAACCTACCCACATGTTGACCACAGCGTCCACTACATAGCAATATACAAATGGAACATATCAGTGGTTTGCAGATGCATACAGTGCCAACATTTATCTGACACTTGGGTTGCTTTGTGATGCATTATATGTAACCCCATAAAATGGACATTAAGCTTGGTCACTTTTCAAAATGTTCGATGCAAATGTCAACACAATTACAGAGTTCTGATCAGATCTGAAGAAGCCAAAGTTCTTAAATGATCTAAACACAAAGCAGGCGTGAAAGAACTTTGCCTAAATAAAATACGTCATAAATTGTCAGAATACTGACTCAGATCTTGAACTTTCTCGTCAAAGAACTAAACAAGATTACATTCAATGCTCGGTCAATGCTTGGCGCCTTGTTGGGCTTTTTCTATAAATTAACCTAACGCTAAGGACAGTGTTTGGAGTTCATTTTTTCCCGTAACCGCTTATCCTGCTGGGTGTCGCGGGGAGCTGGAGCCTATCCCAGCTGACATTGGGCGAGAGGTGGGGTACACCCTGGACAGGTCGCCAGACTATCACAGGGCTGACACATAGAGACAGACAACCATTCACACTCACATTCACACCTACGAACAATTTAGAGTCACCAGTTAACCTGCATGTCTTTGGACTGTGGGAGGAAGCCGGAGTACCTGGAGAAAACCCACGCTGACACGGGGAGAACATGCAAACTCTGCACAGAAGGGCTCCCCCACTCTGGGTTCAAACCAGGAACCCTCTTGCTGTGAGGCGACAATACTAATGATGCACCACCGTGCTGCTGATTGGACTTGTTTACATTATTTGGGTAGTTCCTCTCAAACGTCCTTCCTTCCTTTTCCTTTCACTAACAGAACAAGTATAACACACGTATAGTTTCCCTGACATCTCCAGACTGAGACTTAACGGTCTGCATTCTGCATATCAGAAATGTCAAATCTATAACATGATGGAGGGAGTGATAAACAACTTCCAGATTGTGTTCCTTGTATATGCACCTCTTCCTTCCCTCGCCAATAAAGCACTATATCCAGGTCACGCAACAAAAGCCCGTGGCTCAGGTGTTTCCTCTCTGACCACAGCGAAGGTGGCCAGGAAACTGTCCCTATGGCTCGTTTCATGACACATATGGTTTCTTTTAGACACATCCTCCATAAACTTCCTCCTTTAGTCCAACAGTGGCTGCAGGATCTCTTTTACTGGTCTGTCAGTGTTGTGGGAGAGAGATATTTACTTTATTTTTTCATGCTCTTTTTTGATCTTGCAGCCTTGATTTAAATATTTCCAGATGTTTTATTCTCTCTTTTCATATCTGTGTGGACTTATTACAAGCTGCAGTGGACTAATCTGCTCTTCCCTAATAAATGACGGATCCCAGTTTGAATGAGATTTAGCCCGTCCTGAGAGGCTCACTCATTGGAGGAAATTGGATGGGCAACGTAAGGGCTCCTCTTGAATGGGAAAACAGCAGAGGGAGAAAAAACGGGCAGAGCAACACACACACACACACACAGGAGGGTGACAGTAGCCAAGCAGCAGCCACTGAGACACACACACACGGACTGAGTGTCTTCATGCAGCCACAAGAAGGACCTCATTATCATTTCTTGGAGTAAACACATTTTCGTCATCGGGAGTTGTTGGGTTTTTTTTTTTTTTTTAATTACAGGATCCGCGTCATTGCGAGCCGCGCGCGCATTCCTCAGCAGGATTTGCGCATCTCCAATTGCAAATTATTTGGTGCTCTCCGAGAGAGCGTTGTTTTAATTTTTCCTGCCCGGCAGAAAGCTCTCATAGTCATGCTCCAGAGGCGACTGGCGACGCGTTTCATCTGAAATCCTCGCCTCTCACAAACATGGAACAACAGCTCTCCAAACCGGAATGCAAAAACATGGATGCGTGTCTGAGGCGACTGAAGCAAGAACTGGTACGTTGTGTTGTGCACTTCTACTCCTGCAATCAGCTCTCATAATGTTCCTCTACTTTATCAATGTGCATATTAAACAAGTGGCATTTTAAATGTGCAAGGTGGCGCGCCAACAACTAAATATTTAAATTTCTTATAATAAAAAATCAAAATATCATTGCTCCGTGTGTCCTGACGGCTCCTCTCATATTCTAGTTTGTTCTTTTCAGTTGGGGGTGCATGTGTGTATTTTTTAAATCGCATTAATCTGTGTAGGCTTAAAGCTTTGAGCACACCAGAGGCATGTGTACATATCCTCCTCCTCTCTGTCCACGCATCTGGGACAGATGTTTTAAGCTTAATGAGCTCAAGACAGTTTCTCCTCCTCTCTTAAGGAGGCTGCATGTAGTCGGAAACAGTTGGAAGATTCACAGTATTTTGATCTGTTGTAGTAAATTGAAATGTGTGTTGCAAGAGACTGGAGCTGGAAAAGAGTAGTCGATTATAAAAGGACGGAAAATTATTCACCAGCTGTTTTGATAGTCAAATAATCGTTTGGTTTTGCTGGTTTTTGCTCCTTAAATGTGATGATTTGATGCATTTGTCTGTTTAATATCATTGGAAACTGAGTAACTTTAGGGTATTTTTAAAGCTTGAATGCCTTATTTCCTGGTATTTGCTCTTTTAATGTGACGATTTGCTGCTTTTGTCTGTTTTGGAGTGTTGATGAAAACAAGGCATTTAAAGACTTGAGCTTTAGGGCATTTTATACACAAAACAATTTATTGTTTAATGAAGACATTAATCAACAGATCACCCCATAAAGAAAGTAATCGATTGCAGTTAGAGCTGGGCAATATGGAGAAAATTAAATGTAAAAAAAAAAAAAAAAAAAAAAAATTAAAGCTTTTCAATTTAGCATGAACATGACAACCTATTCCCTCCAAAAAAGATAAAGAAAAGCATAGAGCCAAAAACAAAACAAAACAAAAAAAACTCAACCATTATACCTGGACGTTACTATTAACTTACAATGGAGCCAGTCAACCATTAAAGAGAGTCTATAGTCAATAAAGGTAATGTTTCTGTGTATATATATTCAATGAAAGGCTGCCAAACCTTTAAAAATGAGTCATATCTGTATTTCAGGACATGGGTGATCTTCTCTAGAGGCATATAAATCATCATTTCTGAGTCCACTTTGATATAGAGAAGAGGGGATCTGACGTCCAGGTTAATGCAATACACTCCCTGGAGACAGCAAGAGCTGTATCGATAGATTTCTTGGAGCTTTGATGTAGTTTAAAATTCGTAACATTTCCTTGGATAAAAAGTCCTGGATCTAATGGATTTGGATCCAACAAATATTTTTGACCAAATACCTCAATACTGATATTACATAGGGTTACCTATTGGTGCTTTCACAAAATGTTTACCTACAAAGTGAGTAAAGGCA
This sequence comes from Epinephelus moara, assembly GCF_006386435.1. Taxonomy (NCBI): domain Eukaryota; kingdom Metazoa; phylum Chordata; class Actinopteri; order Perciformes; family Serranidae; genus Epinephelus; species Epinephelus moara. The sequence goes on along the minus strand of NC_065529.1, from coordinate 34,785,958 downwards.
AATAATAGATCAGTAAGTTACATCACTTTAAGACTTTAGATATTACAATCCAAAATCTAAGACGATATCTAGTCTCATATCATGAATATGATATATCAATATACAGCCCAGCTCTAGTTCCAGCCCTGCAACAGACCGATGTAGGGTTTTGCTTTCACAGCAAAGTGAGTGAAATTGGCAGTCAATCCGAGTTTCAGCACATCATTACGCCCTGAATTAATTTTTCAGTCTCCTGTATTTAATATGTTCACGTCTCCTCTCCTCTAACAAACAAATCTGTTTGATGGTGGCGAATCCAGAGCGCTATCTCTTACCCTGTCCTTGAAATGTAAAAACAAAATCTGTAAGCTGCACCCTCGCACCCAAATCATTTGGCAGTGACACAGTGTAGACCCATTTTTCAAAGGAGCCTTAACTGGCACAGATTTCATTTGGAATCATCTTCAAAGCAGGCGCAGATTTTTTTTCTTTCTTTCTTTCAATCCAGCCACTGGCCCACAGAAAAGCCTCGCATGGCTGCTTGTTTTGCAACATGATCCGCTCTGTGACTTCTGTGAATTCGCGTCTCCGAATTAGCCACACGTCTGTGAAGTGGCACTTGAGATTTCAGGGGAGTTAGACGTCCGTGCCAGGAGGACATGTAGCGTCATAGCTGCCATATCGCAGTTTGGTAACATAATAGAAAAAAGTGTCGCGCCGTGCCGAGGATCAAACGGGAGAACAGAGAGCAGATGCCGGTTAAAAAGCCGAGGCAGTCTCCCCCTGTAAAGGACCATGTGGGATGCAATCTGTTGTTCAGAGAACGAGGGGTGTCTGTGCCAAGGTTGTCACTTTTCTTTCCACTGTGACGGATTTTCATCCAGAGCCCGCTGAAGAGCGGCAAACCGGCTCCATCTGCAACGCAGAGATCACAAACATCTAACAACCGACTTACACCTGCTGCAGAGTCGAGAAGTTCTCCAGTATCACTTCAAAGACTAGTTTACAAAGGGCAGTCCCAGTTGTTTTGCACATTTTAGTCCAATTAAATCACTTCTAATCACAGATAACCATCCTGCTGTGTTCTAGACATTCTTCAGTTTCTGAAAGCCATCTGTATCGTATAAAAATCAGTTAGTAGACTGCTGGAACTCACTTGAGTTATAATCCATCACACTCAGTATCAAGTCTCAGTTCATTTTGTTGGAGATACATCATCATGTTGATGCAGCTTAATTGCAGACTGATTTGACTGCACTACATTAACCACGCAACTTTGACAGTAATTAATGCAGAGTTGATGTTCAGAGTAATAACCGCACAACTCAGGCACGTTTCAAGGAGCCTGTTAATTTGCCATCTCATTTCGATTTATTATTCAGTGTGACGCCGTGTTTACGTTTGCTGTTTTCTGTTTATGAGGGGGGTCGTTATTTCGCCCTAATCAGTAGTGAGTGACGTATCCATCCAGTCAGTGCCATCTCCACTCACTGCAGGGAAGCCACAGTAGTGTTCCCTAGGCAGAGTTAGCAGCTTTTCACATCAATCAGAGAAATATGCAGCTTTTAAAAGTTGTGTGAGTTCAAAGACCTGTACAGCTGCGTCAATTTCATCCGAGCTTGTCATCTTCTCATGAACATTTTTCTGTCTCTTTATTTCCTGCTGTTTGCAAGATGATGTCTTAAATTCATCTTTAAACCAGTGACACATTAATGAGCACATCGCCAAACCTCTTTGAAACGCTTAAATGCCTACTCAGAGATGTGGGCAGCGATTCAAAGATCTGGAACCAGTCTGTTAATTGGTTTTCATACCGTATGGAAATGGTTGGATACTAATGGCTGCCAGGAACAGGTGGTTAAATGCATCCGAAGACCTAAAACTGTGCAGCATGCATTTAAAAGTGGTTACCAGCTTTATAAAGCAAAGATTTAAAGTCCTCCTCCAGAGTTTTATGTCACTAAAACTGAGAATTTTTAAAACTCCAGTTCATCTTCTCATTTCACACATTTCGATTGTTGCTTAGAGAATCAGCATGCTTGAAACAACATCAATGACGGACTACTAGCTTGCTAACATTTTGTTTGCGCAGCTTGGTCTTATGACTTCTTAGTATTGTTGCACCACTTCACGGACAAACGGAGGTGTCCGCTGCACCCCGTGTTTTTGCTTCACCTCAGCATCCACGGTTTAAAGTCTGCCAGAAATTCAGCATAGTGTTAGTTCCTGCAGGACACTATAGGCCCGTTTCCACTGAAGAAGTTCCTGGTACTATTTGGGGGGCAGGAACTACTACAGGAACGTCCTCTCGCTCGGCCCTCTCAACCGCCGTGTCTCCACTGAGAGAGTGGAGTAGGAGGAAGGTTCCTGTAAAGTTACCAGGCTCTGTATGTGACGTAATCGTTGCGCAACCATTTTGACCGGGACGACGTAGGGGTGTAGGGACGCCGTTAGCTGTTAGCGGTGTCTGTAATAACTCCGGTCACGGTCCGTGAAAAAAATATTTTTTCCAGCAGATGTCTTGGTTACAACATGATTGAGCTAACTGGAGTAGTTTCATGTTGTATCCGACAACGGGAGGCTTTTAAGAGATGACGCCCTGATGTTAGCTTTGCTGCTTCTGTTAGCTGTCCCTGTCAGCTGATGCTTTCTAGACATCGTGATTTCCCAAAACTGAATAAATACCACACATAGCAACACAAAACTGCTTTGCTAGCTCAATCATGTTGTAACTAAGATATCCGCTGGAAAAAATATTTTTTTTCACGGTCCGTTTATTGAGTTATTACAGACACTGCTTACAGCTAACGGTTAGCCTAGCTAAACTATGATAACCATGTTGTTATTTACAAAACGTCACATCCCGCCTTGAGTATATCCAGTCAGCACCAAGTAACCCCCAAGCCCCAGCCAGGAGTTTCTCGGGGCCTCTTTTTGTTTAGCCTCTGTAAAAGTTCCAGAACTCTGTCCTTCGGGGGTGGTTCCTGCAGTGGAGACACGCACCAACGGCCCCGGCCCCATAAAAATTACCCCGAAGTTCCTGCGGTGGAAACGGGCCTTATGTCAAGCTCAGCTCACATCCCAGCTACATCAGCTGATCTCAAACAGCCCAATCAACCGATGGAGCAGCTGATTGATGGAAGGGAGTCAGCTGATAGATCACATGATTCCTTTCTATGCAGCTATTGGTGAATCTCATTCAGGGTGCCCTATTTAAACTGCTCTGGCCTGCCTACTGTTGCTGCTTCCTCTGCAAGCTGCTTTGCAACCCGCCTCCACCCCAGCTCCTCCTCTTCATGCTGTTTGACTTATCAGTGTCAATTCTGTTTGGCATTGATGCTGCTCTGTTCTGTTCTCGGGTGGTCTTTGCTGCTGCTCTTTCTGCATTAGGCTTTCCATGTATGCACATGGAAGGGCAGACAGGTGTGCTCTCTCTGCCTCAGGCTTTCCACTTAGGCAAGTGGAGGGGCAGAGAGGTTCGCTCTCTCCTCCTTAGGCTTTCTGTGAAGGCCTAGGAAAGACAGAGAGGCCCCAGAACAGAGCCATACCGCCAAATATAATACTGCAAATGGAAATAAAATAACTTTGACTAAAGTTGACGTGACTGAAACAGTGGTTTTGGACCAGGCCTGGTTGAACCAGCAGAGGGTGAGACACCTTCTAGAGTGGCATTGTTGTTGATGAGGAGTGGAAGGGAAACTTTCTCATGTCCAGAGCGTCACTCGTATGTTAGTGTGAGCACCTTCATCCTTAAATTGAATGGGAACCAACAGTGATGAGAAAAAGGTAACGTTAGCTTATAAACATTCCTACCTTTATGACAAGGTAGAGTGCTGAAGACAACTAACACTGGGGGGTGTTGGAGTCGTTTTTGCAATCTAGTCTGAACAGAGATAATTTGTAAAATGAAAGTTATGTGAGGTTGTGAGAGGTAAAAAAAAGTCTGTTTTCAAAAATATCTGTAGACTTGTAGAGAGGGTCTAAATGAGGAGCTGAAAAAAAAAATAGTATTGTCCTTTAGATGTTCACCTTGTAGTTTAGTTTGCAGTGTCTACAGCACTGAGCATGGCATTCAAAGCCTGTGTACAAGTCATGTATATAACAACTGTGACCTCATTGCTCCACAGTAGACCCGCTGAAGGGGTCGGGGGAGTCAGTCTGTGTGGGGTAGTGTCAGGTCACGCTTTAACATCCGACCCTTGACCCGACAAGGTCTGGGGCTGTTCCTCCTAACTGCTGACCACATCCAACACACCAGTGTCAATAAAACTCAAAGCTGATAGATCAGTTTTCAAGTCAGGAATGTATCGCCGTTTTTCATCTTTCTACTAACTGAAAACAGAGTTAGTAAACAGGCTGTTAGCTCCCATTTGTTCCTATAAAAAGCACTGCGAGGCTCCATAGAAATCCCGAGGATATAATGGTAACAATGAAATATTTTTAAGCTCATGCATGAGTCATTATTCACACAACAGACAAAGAGTCATGAAAAAAACAACATAAGCCCTTCCTGCCTGCTTAGAGTCCAAGATTCAACTGCTGACATGCCTTTGAGTCATCTTGTCTAAATGTTGGGTTCACACCTGCATTTCAGACGCTAAAGCATAAGTCAAACCTCGTGGTGTCATCACTTCTGAAGCTGATTTCATATGCATCATACTCCTTTATCCCTCTCACACCTGAGGCACATTTCAAAACATGACTGTCAGCTTGGAATTCAGATCCAAAGCCAGCGAGCATGAGGTCATGAAATCTGAGAAAAACAGCGCAGTGTGTTCTGGAAAGCTCGTGTGCCTCATGGCTGCTTGTTCTTTGTTACCTTTTGGGTGTGGGATCAGAAAACTGCTCGCAACACAAAGACATGTAGTGGTTTGACTTTAAGTTCATTTGTTTGGAGCCTCCCTCCTGGCTCCTGTTCTCCAACCTGCCCTTCCTTCCCCTCTGCTATAATTGGCCCGGCTCTTGGTGGCAGCTGTAGGGTTTTGCATGGGTGATCATTGTGTTTGAAATAGAACCTTTATTTACAAAGCCAGTTTATCATTATGAGACCGAGCGCACGTAACCCGCGTTATCACGGTTCACAGAATGGAAATCACCACTAACGACTTTTAGGATTTACTGTATCAAGAGACAGTCGAGTGGTTAATTATGCTGCTGCTGTAACCACATGTGACCCCGCTGGTCTGAGATCGAGTTGTGTCTTTCCTCCGCTCTGTTTGCTTTCATTTGAAGAAAAATATGTGGATTATTTCTCATGGGTGTTACTCTCACTGAGGTCTAGGTCAATATTGTGCTCTCTCTCATGTTATTGTGTCTTTGGGGTCTTGAAATGACATTTTGTCTGGCATTATTGCTTTATCTGGTGCCAACGAAATTGGATTTTTGGAATTGTTCTGCTACTAAAATGGAAGATATGTTGTACAATGCATTAAAGCAGAAATAATTGATTTTTCTGGCCACTCGGGGGAACAAGCTGTAAACACAGCATTGAAAGATTAGCACCATATATAGTTGAAATGTTGAAAAATAAACTTGTTATCCTGCAGAAGTCTATTTACACACCCAGCAGACAGAGGAAAAACATTAGCATTTATCTGAAGTTGTGTTTCTGGACACCTGACAAATATAAGTCCAGTGTTCACTCTCCTTTTAGCTCCGCTTTGATCTCCAGCAACTCCTAGGGAAAATATTGCTTTTCCTACTGGACAAAAAAACTAGCAATGCATGATATGCAAAACAAAAATCATATTATGTTAAGTTTTATAGATATTGTGATTGGGATATGAGTCATGATTTCAGTGGAAATGGTAAATATTATTATTACTTTTCATTTTCACTAAGAAAATATAAAAATGACGATGTGAATTTTGTTGGGGTCTGTACCGAACAAGCTTGTTCCCTTACATCTGGAATATGATTTGTAGGCTGGGGCATCTCTGCAGCGCCACAATGCTTCATTTATAATGATACGTTGTGACACGTTTTTCCTCAAACAACTGCAGCTCCTGCGATTTGGATATTACCCCGGGCCATATTGCAATTTCGATAATGTTCGATTAATTGTGCAGCCCTACAAAAAACCCTCTGACACCCACTAACATCAGGCTTTTGTCTTAAATGGGAAAGGTTACAATCAGCGTTTATCAGCTCCACCTCCGATTGGCTCCAGTTGGCAGAGATGGAAATATGACACCCATTTTCCACTGCAATGTAATGACGCTCACTTCATATTCTGTCCGTCTTTGTCCAAGCAGCGCTAGGACATTGTTCCAAATTAGTCGGCTTGAAAAAGGGACTGAATAAGTAACAGATACAATAAAGTACTAACCATCGTAATATTTCCCCTGGCCTCCATGCTGCTTTTTACTGTTTACTAACCTGTTTTCTGGCATGTTCAGGATGTTGAACATGACACACCAGGAAAAAACAGAAAGGCATTCTCATACACTGACAATGGGAAAGAAGTCTATCACCTATGTTTTGCTGGTTTTCCCGCTTTTTTAAACCGTATATACGCACAAATTTTAGTGGAAAAGGGGTATATTCATAGACTGTATAAAATAATGAACATAGCTACAGTGACATCACCCATTGGTTTGTGAACTGTCATTTTGAAGCCTCAATGCATGATATGCAAAACAAAAATCATATTGTGTTAATTTCACTGAAATTATGTGTAACTTTAACCCTTAGTAAACTATAAACCATTTTTGTACCAGGCTGTAAACATGTTTTATTCTGCTGTGAAGTTTTATGTTCAAAAAGTGGGGTCTATGAGGATTGACTCTGTTTTGGAGCCAGCCTCTACTGGCCAGTCAAGGAACAGCAGTTTCTGGCACTTCCGCGTTGGCTTCATTTATCAGTCTCGGAGGTTGTCGCCTGAGTATATCTGTCTCTTTAGCTGCTAAATGCTTCACTGCATTCACCAGCTAGTTACCAACTACAACTGCTGTTTGGTGCTGAGCAGGTCATGTACAGTGGGTTAATCAGAACTTTTTTTTCTTCTAAAATCAGACACCTGCCACCGCTGGAAACAATCTATAACATCGATGTTGCAGGCTGTAAAACCAAAACAATGACCTGAAAGACACTACAATGCTCTGTAGAGCTGAGGAAAGGGAAGCTGCAGATTTGGTTGATAATTCCCTGTGTTCATCACAAGCAGTCATTTAATCCACTGTTAATGTAAAACTATTAATGAATGCAGCTTTAAAGTATTTAAAGAGGCCCATTTGCTCCCTGTATTATATATAACTCAGCACCTGCATACAGTACAAACTTCACATTCCAAAACGCTCTGTATCCCACCCTGAACAACTGAGCACATTATGATGGCATGTGCAGTATATACATGTCACAGTACTATGGGTTTGATAATGTAATGCATTAACGGAGGACCATTCACTCCCAATAAATCACTGAACTCAATGAGCTTTTAAATGCTGCACAGAAATCAGAGCACCCGCCATGAAAGCTTTTGATGTTAGACTAAGAGGGGGCAGGATCTGGAGTCTCTGCAACATTAACGTCACACTTGATGTTACAACTGTGGGCTGGAGAATTGGCCGTGCACTTTCGCTGCCCACACACAAGGTGCTGACGTCAACTGCGGTGCTTATCAAGCATCTGTCTAACGATCCTCACATCCAGTGAAGACTTTCAGCCGGGAAGACAACAGATTGGCTCCCAGATTTTTCTCCAAAGATAATCTGCCAAAGATGATGATATGGATCCTAATCATCCTGTGTCCCCCACGGCAGCATCATTTTTGTGATGGGGTAAATTAGCTCGAGCAGGAAACAAGCTATTAAACCACCTCCCGTCTCTGAAAGGGCCGTCGGGGAGTCTTTTGCTGGGCAGCAGGTCATTTGGTTTAAATGAGTCTGTCTTAAAAAGGGACAGTTCACCAGATTCTCCATTCCCACTCACCTCTTACTGATTGTTTGGGTTTTATTTGCCAAGCTTTTGATTGCGATATCTGTCTCTGATATTTCTGCTGCTATCTTAATACAACAGGAGGTGAATGCAATTTTAAAAATGCATGAGCATCATCGCTTTCCAGAAACAGTGTCCCCATTGCTCTGATTAACAGACTGTCAGGATTTTTCACAGGAGCTGCTTTTCTAGTAGTAGTTGCAACAAAGTGATCACAGTGAGGTCTATCAATTATCCAACAAGTCCTCCAAAATTAAAAACAACTTACGCTGTGTCTTGCCTTTAAAACTGACCTATATAAGCATTCTTTAAATGTATGCCCCTTTCAGCAGGATGGCATATTGTTAGCCAGTGCCTCTGTTTGTGTCAAAAATGACTCGCACTGCTTTTTTGACCTGAAAGGTTCGGTTAGATTGATGCATTTATAATGAAGCAACACGCTCAGTCACAGAATGTTTAGAAGGAGTTGAAGGTGTGTGCATAAAAAATACATGGATCATGGTTTATGGCTTACGTAAGGGACAGATTTAGGTTCAGGATAAAAAGAAAATGTCCTCAATATGGAAATAGCTGCATCCTGTGTCCTGGTCTGACACTTAGTTGTCATTCAGTAATGCTGTGTTCACACGACGAGAGAGAAAGCAATGAGCTACAAGTCATTTCTAATGAAGGTTGCTGACACAAAGCTGAAGCTGACGCCCAACGTGTGTCACTGCAGACAGGTGTGACGCACTACAAATAAACTTTTTCAGCGCTCCAATGATGCAATAAAGTTAACCAATCACATGTTTTTGTTGCTAGCTTTGGTGCTGTGGTATTTAGCTAAGTTAGCCGACGTGCTCACTTTTTTCTCGGATGCAATGCCGCAGCGAAATGTAATGCTAAAATTGGGCTCAGACGTTCTTGACCATATACAAACTTTAGATGACTGTCACACAAGGTTTTGTTGTAAGTACCAGGCACACACACAAGCCCAAGACGATACAACTGCGTCAAGGAGTGCTCGAGCAACACTTCAACAATGACTCAGCGACAGTGTAACTGGCCATGTTGGAGCTTTGTCTGTCGCAGTGTGAACAGGGCATTATGTACACAACCACAAGAGCAGCTTTGTAAGTTCAACATTGTATCCAGGCATTTCAACAGACAACAGGTGCTGTCATTTTCCTTGGGAGGGCGGTCAGGACAACCAGCACACAGTTTCTGAAAGGAGATGTCTCTGTTCAATGTTTTAGCACAACGAGCATCACCAAACAAATTCAATTTCTCTCAGCTGTACTGGAGTGGAGGCAGAAATCTGAGAGATGAATCTCAAAATCTGAGCAAATAAAATTTAAAAATATCTGCTTGACTTTTTTTGTAATTTAGGTGAACCAGCACTTTGAACTCTTGCCTTATATGAGCACTCATTAGTGCGAAATTTAGGAATAAACTAACACTTTAAATAAAACACATACATAAAATAATGCCTTAAAACATGGATATCTCCACTTAAGGGACAGTTTCGATTTTTTGAAGTGGGGTTGTATGAGGTAGTTAGCCGTAGTCAGTGTATTACATACAGTAGATGTCAGCCAGCACGCCTCCAGTTTGGAGAAGCAGACTGGAGTACCGACATAGAAGCTAAGGAATGTACTGCTGTGGATGTGCCTTCTAAAAAATCCATTGGTTGAAGTGGACACTATATCTAGACTATTTTCACTGCTTTGCCTTACCGTCACACAGCGATTTCCAACAGGTAAGTGTAGCAGTTATACTGCTCTCTTCTAAGCCAGACTTCATTGAGAAAAACAGTAATTTAACATTGCTGTACACAGGAGTTGCTGGTCTACCGCTGCCTCCATCAGTTAGTTTGTTTGTGATATTGTGTGACTTTGGTGTTTAAAAGTGTTGGTCTGGATCTATCAAAGTCACAAAATTACACTTACTAATTAACTGATTGATGCAGTGGTAGACCAGCAGCTCCTGTGTGTTCGGCAAGCTAAAATTGCTGCTTTTGTCAATGGAGTCTGGTGACTTTGAAGAGAGCATAGACAGGGAACTGGAGCTTTCCTGTCAAGGGCTGTCTGAGTCAAGATAAAGTGGCAAAAACAATAGCTAAATATAGCGTACACTTGAACTGATATTGATTTTCTTATAGGTGGCTAAAATGTGTTTTGTTGCTGCCCTTGTCTACAGCAAAACATTGCTGAGCTCCTGTGCTGGTGCTCCTGCCTGTGCCTCCAAACATGCTGACTGACATCTGCTGTGTGTAATACTCCGACTATGTATAAGTACCTCATACAACCCCACTTCAAAAGATCCAAACTATCCCTTTAACGACCAATTTGTCATGACATAATACACGAGTGCCCCACACCCTTTTGTTGAACATTATTCACACTTCTTCCTCTCCTGAACATGACCCAGAGGACACGCGGACCAAACAGAGTCACCATGTAACCCATTTCGTCAAAGAGGCATTCATTGCCACAGTAATTTATTTCTTTCAGTGAATTCTCCACAGCTTTTATTGCCCTCTTAATCGCGACCTCGGGGCAGCGGTTTGTGGCGTGTCCAGCAGCACCGTCACAGAGGCTCTCTCTGTATCCCGCGGACAGAGACCCCCATTCCTGTCCTTGACCCACACAGCCCACCATTCATTTTTAATTAGGGGTGGAGGTGGAGGGAGGGTGGAGTACACTAGCTGCTGCTGCTGCCGCTGGCCAGCTCCTTCTAAACAGGAAGACCTTTTGGGCCTGATAACCTTGGCCTCGCTGTTTCCTCCCCCCTCCAGCCAATAACAAATAAACAACAACACTGAATGGCCTGTATTTTACAGCCGGAATAGAGCGCCGGTTTGTTTTTGAGTTTGTGTTTTTATTTCTCACCCAACAATCCAGTTAATGTATATCAGTGAACGCAGCATGCAAGCACACACTTATAAAAAGACTCTGACTTCATTCAAGCGAGGCGTGTGTGGACATGTGTAAGCTCAGTGTGTTTGCACAGTGATTTATTTTTTCCTTCCATAACTGAAGGAGGTAATATCGAGGCAGAGAGCTCGATCTCAACAGACGGCAGAGGAGGAGCATTGATTTATTTATACTTTGTGGTATTTAATTCAGTCACATGCATATTGAATGGTTTCTGGATGCATCTCCTGAGTAGACGGACCCTGACGTGGGAATATGAAATAAAGAAACCCCAATCAACTGATTTTTTTTTTTTTATTACAATGCCAGAACTTTTAATAAGCCTCCATTCAACATTAATTCAAGACTGCCAGCCATTGTTCTTAAACTTTGAAGCATTCAGCCTTTAATTGGCAATTATGTATGGTTGGCTGGCGTCACCGCAGCCAAAGAAGAAGAAGTAGTGGGGGGTGAAGGGGGAGAATCTGGACAGCTCCTGTTTGTCTCTTCCACTCATTCAGCACGTTTTCACTCGGCTTGCTTCTTTTTTAAAATGATCTTTTTATAGAAATACACGCTTGATGGATTAAATGGCCGAGGCAGTTTGGATGCTTGCGTTAAAAAAGAAGATTTAACTAAAGTTAACAAGACTGGGTTAATGATGCCAGTGTTTCTGGACAGTACAGAAATTCCCCGCAGCCCCAATTTCATCCCAGTTTTCTTATTAAATTAGATTAGACAGACATTTTTCTCCTCGTCTCTATTTTTCAGGAGAAAGTCCCGAAGGTGGTTCGGGGTCCTGTCAGGTCTGCGTCCTCTGTCTTTGTCCTAATGAGGCCCTGAGCTGATTCACACATTGTAAAAGTGACACATCCCAGGTTGAACATCTGTGTTTGAAGTAGAAACTGCCGCAGGACGTTATTTTAAAAGTCGCTTTTAGCATTGTGAGCAGACGGCAGAATGAAGGTTGAAAAGGCTGACATATTTGGGCCACAAAGTTCAGCCTTGAAATGGCAGCGCCTGGAGTTAGCTGGCATGGTAAAGGTGGAATAATGGGGTTTGGTTTACTACTGTTGTTCTGTTTGTTCCGCAGGGCACAGTATGAATTATTAATGTAGCCTTAGAATAGAAATGGCAGCAAACAACTCAGTGTGTTGTAAATAACCAGGGCAAGCGCCTGCGTCTTGGGGACAAGGGGAAAGTTGCATGTGAGTGTTAAATTAGGGTGTTTTTGGTTAGCGTGTGCAAACAGGTGCGGCCCTTACAGCCTGCATGAGAATGGTGTGCTTAGCAGATAATATTTCAAAAACAGATTTTAATACATTTAAGTGGTCCAGATTTCAGCAGCAGCTCAGAGTGCGGTAATCCCTCAGCTGATCCCTGCATAAACTTTGCCGCAGCCACATGTCTGCCTCCGAAGATGTAACGACAATGCATAACTCCGCACGTCATCTTGTCTTCAGACTTGTTGACCTTTGATGTGGAGGAAAGTAAACCGTAATTATGCGCTCTCTCCCAGCCTCTCCCAGGACACAGACAATTACGGCTAATGAAGTCAGCCATATGTGGAAGACGAGAGGACAAGAGACAACCTGATTGTGCTAATTACACGTACCTTCGCTGCCTAATTTAGCGAGCCAACGGGAAGCTCAGAGGCTTTTGTTCCCAGCATGTGCATTGATAGGCTTATTATCTGATCTTACAGGCTGTTCAGGCCCCCGTGCACCTACTCAGCCATATGTTAGTGATGAGCAGAGTGTTTTAACCCAGAGGTTTAATGCTAATGGTGCATGGTATTGGATAAGTGTCAAGGCACAGACAGTGCTGTATCGATGCACAGAAAACAAATCAACAACTGTTCTGATGATCAATTTAGTAATTTATCCAGAAGGAAAGCAAAACATTCTCTGGCACCAGCTTCTCAACTTTAATTATTCTCTGCTTTTTCTCTAATAAATAGAATATCTTTGGTTTTAGACTGCTTGTCAGACAAAAAAGCAACTTGTAGACATTGTAGATTACCTTGGATTCAGAGGACCTATGATGGGGAATGCAATTTTCCCTTATAGATGAAATGATTAATCAAATGATTTATATAATGAATCATTAGTTGTGGCCCTAGTATACAATAAGGTGTCACTGTTCTAAAGTGTTTTGTCAAGAAGGTCAAATGTCATTAATTCATTTAAGAACAAGATTTAGGGGCTTTCACATCATCAACACTTGCTCTCTAAATCCAGTTGTTTGGTAAGCATGAGCATTGTGTACTGTGTCCGGGCATGGGTCGCACTAGAAAAGGTGGTCTCGAGTACGGTTCATGTGTACTCTGGCACGATACACATCAGATGTACTGTAAACCAACTATAACGCAACTACCAAGAGTTTTTAACCAGTTATTAAACAGTCTCAATTTAATAGTGATGTCTCTATATCAGACGGCAGCGTTGTCCGATTCGGAGACAGACCCACATCCGGCTTGACCTGCAGTTGAAGCTCCTGGGCGTGGCCTGCTCAGCATCTTGGCTTTTCTGGGAGCTAACGTACAGCAGAGACATTAAAACAACACAGCAGAGCATGCCGCCTCCCCCTTATTTTGTTACTGTTATACAGGCAAAAGTCTGTAAGGTGCTTTCAAATGAATTCATTCATTAATGAATGCTGTTAACTTTTAAAATAGAAAGGCTGAGCAACATTTATTATTCAACAGTTTGTGAACTGCACACTACTTCCAGTGAAATATTATAGTATGTAAACACTGGACACTACGCCAGCATAAATAAATAGCACATAATGGGTTACCATGAGCAACCGCAGATGGATCCGACTAGTTTAAAAGCTCGGGTATGGAAGCATTTTGCTCATAAGGTTGAAGGTAAAAGGGAATTGGACAAGAGCCAGATTGTATGGAAGTAAATTCATCTGTTAATTTGATTATCACTACAATCATATTTGTGGACAGTATGAATTAGGGCTGCCTGATATGGAGAAAATCAAATATCACAATATTTTTTACCAAATACCTCGATATATCAATATTGCAAAAACACTGTAGGGTTGACTATTGGTGCTTTCATAAAATATATCCATAACAATCAAAAAGCAGAACAGTGATCAGTAATGTGAATATAATGACTATGGTTTAAGACAAACAATAGAACAGTCTGGTAAATTCAGAAAATGACATCACCTTACTGTAATGCTGCCTTTAAAACCAGGTAAAGACAACACTTACGATACTCTGATATCTAAAATCTAAGACAATATCTCGTCTCACCTCGTTAACAGTTTGCAAGGCTAGGATAGCGATGCATCCCCCAAAGAAAAACCCATTTTACTGGTCAGAAGGAGAAACACACCTACCTTTTACACATTATAAAAGACTCTGATATTAACAGGTTTTTCAATATGCTCGAATATCTCAGTGCTGACTTAAGAAGGTGGCTGAAGGAATGAAATAGTGAGGCTGTGTTCACACGGTTCAACAAGTCTGCAACCAGTGGAAAACTGAAAAAAAAACTATTTGATGCAAAGTAGCAGAACGACACAAGCAGCTCCAGCTGTTCCACTTTTCCTTTGCTTTAACGAGATTAATGACATGTTAGGGCACGTAAATGGGAGTATGCACGGCTGCATGTAAAAGGGAATATTAGTGGAATATTCATTTTCATTAGCCATGTAAACAGCTTATTAGGAATATTGTCTTTTTCATACTAAGGGAAAAAACTGGACTATTTTGTGGATGTAAATGTAGTCAGTCAGGCTAATGTATTGAAGTTTGGGGATTTTTGTCCATTTACTTACGGCTACAATTTAATTTTTTAATTCAAATGTTGAATAAGAATTTTTGTTATTGAACATTTGTCAGTTTCCCATGAAACCTTTACATTCAGCAACAGTCCCGTCTCTCACGGTGCTTATAGGTTGCATTGTTTACGATGCTGTACTGTCAGTTGTCCTATGCAGCTTCTTTTCCCACCCGGGGGATCAACACAATCACTGCTCCCTCCAGATTAAGTATCACAGCCTGGTGATGTTACACCTACAACCAACACCCCCCCCCTCATGTGTTCTTATGGAGTCATCCATAATTAAATCCATCAACAGTTTCTCTTCGACATCTAAACATATGGCGAGGGATCTGTGCCATCCCTCCGCCCCTCCTTCCATCCCTGCTCACCCGGCTGACTCTCACCATCCCTCTCACTCGCCTCTCGCTCCTCTCATTGTCAGTCCGTTTCCGCCTGAGTGATCCCACCTCCCCCCTCCCCACCAGCACCATTTGGGGATTATAGTCTAGACGGGCAGCGCTGATTGGCTGTCACACCCAGCGGTGTCCCCTGATTGGAGAGAGATACATATAGGGGCCGTCAGACAGATCTGTTTGAAAGGTGAGAGACGGTGACAGAGGTGCAGACTAACAACAGGGAGACAGACAGGGATATGTGTACCTCCTGGTTTGTGACACTTTGTAGAAGGTAAGGTTTTGATTTCTTAGATTTGGAATATCTGTTTTATAGAATCAGAAGTTATTTAATTTCAGATATTTCATCTTAAACAGTGGCTGTTTGTTGTCATGCTAGAGGCCCTTTTATGTTCAATAACGGCATTTATCTTCAGTTGACAGTTACCTGTGTTGTTTTAGTTTAACTGGCAGATCCTGACAAGCAGCTTGTTGATCAGCGTTGTCTGCTGTAGGTGCTCTTCAGAAGTTTCTAACCAACATTTTCCCACAGACGCCGGCATGTTTTTCAAAATTCCTGGCATGCTTCCTCTCGTCTTCCCACAGATCTTTAAAGTGGAAGGGTTCCCGGCAGGTTTAGTCTTCAATCGCTTTGCTACATTTGCCAATGTGAGCGTGTTCTTAGATGAAGATAAACCTGTTGTTACATCAAGAGAATGATCTAAAGGTCTGGGTCAAATGATTCAAGCTACAAGTTAAGACACAGGTCAGGATGCTGCCTCTGGGCTTTCTGTCTGCCTTCAGGAAGGAGAAGACGGTTAGTCCTGATCACATGACGTAGGCTCTTAAACAGATGAGAGCAGAGAGAGAAAAGGAGGAGGAGGAGGAGGAGGATAAAAGCTGAGTGTATGGAGGAGGAGGAGGAGGAGGATAAAAGCTGAGTGTATGATTACTGCTGCACACAGGGAAGTAAGAGTGAAGACAAAGAGCTCAGAGGAGGGAGCAGCAGATATGGATTAAAGTAAATGGATGGAAAACGGAGATGGAGAGAGTAAAAGAGAACTGAAAAAAAAAAAAATAGAAAGCTCTGTTTTACAGCTGTCGTGGGTTGGATCCCGTCTCGTACGCAGGCCATATGGGACCCTGGCCTGTCATCCAAAACTAGGTCACATGACCCATAATTAAACAAGGTGCACAGCCTGAAAAACACAAGAGGAGAGTGTAACTGACACAGAGACTAAAAGCAGGGCTGTGATTTTTACTCATGAATACATGTATTTAATGGCTTTGATACAGCCAGTTGATGGTGTGTAATTGGATTTGTGCTGGTGCTGAGATAAATGGTGATCAAGAGGGCGTGCAGTGAGGACATCAGTCTTTGATGGATGAGACGGGTCCAGCAGGAGGCCGAGGAGTCAGCTGATTGGATTTATGACCTCTACAAGGTCTTTAGCTGTTAAACCAAAGTGGACATTTTAGATTTTTGTCTCTCATCATGTCTTTATCTCTCTGTCTCCCTGCAGCTGTGTATGAAAGAAGCCGGAGATGGCCTCCACGCTCAGATGAATTCAATGATGGGAGCCCTCCAGGAACTCAAGCTCCTTCAGGTCCAGACAGCACTAGAGAACCTCGACATTTCGGGTCGTCCCATTAACCGAGGACTCCCACATCCAGCTCCTCCTGAAGCTACAGCGGCTTCCACTTCAGGCAAGGATTGCAGCTTTAGCCAAACCATGCCCGAGGAGCCTAGACCGAGTCCGATGCCAAGTCCCAGGCCGTCGCTGGAGAGCAGAAACACCTTCAGCCGAGACGACAGGAGCCTGTCTCGAAACAGAAGCAGCCTGGGAACCTCGTCTTCATCAGCATCCAGCCTTGAGAGCGAAAGCGAGGGAAGTGAAAGAAGCGGAAGAAGCGTGAGAAGTGAGAATGACCTTGAGTCCATACCCAAGAGGTGGTCAGGATACTCCGCCCCTCAGGTGGATTTCTACGGACCAATTGTGGGAAACCCTCCACCTGAGCCCTACCCTCAGCCACAGGCTCCCCGCCGTGCTCAGCCGGTGGACCTGCCCGGGATCCTGTACAGCCTCTCCAAAGAGGGCCCTTCACTGGACAGCGACTACTCCCAGGACAGCACAGACGACGCCAGTGACTGGACTTCTTCGCTCATGAGCCGCAGTCGCAACCGCCAGCCCTTAGTGCTGGGAGACAACGTCTTCGCCGACCTCGTGGGCAACTGGCTGGACCTGCCCGAGGTGGAGAGGGAAGAGGGGGAGGAAGAGGAAAGGAGAAAGAGCAGAGAGGAGAGGATAGCGGACGGAGGAGCAGACAGACCAGACACCCCAGCTCACCCTCTTCGCCTCAGCCGCTCGCAGGAGATCTGCAGGAAGTTCTCGTTAACCACAAACATCTTCAAGAAGTTCCTGCGCAGCGTCCGGCCCGACAGGGACAAGCTGCTCAAGGAGAGGCCTGGCTGGATGGCTCCTGAGCTGCAAGAGGGCGACCTTTTCAAAAGGCCAAAGAAAGTGGCTCCTAAGAGTTCAAAAGGCAGCTTCTACCTGCCGTTCTGGGCAAATGGACAGCAGGGCAAAGGCAGGCCGTGTCCTCATCTAACTGACACTGAGAGGAACCACCAACACCACCGACACCACTTCTCCCAGGTCCACCAGCAGCCATTTGCTGGGATTTATTTAGACAGGAGACAGCCTGAGACTGGTCTGGAGAAAATGCAGCCCTTGTTTGACTACAACACAGCTGTGTGGGTCTGACAGCGAGTCTCACGCCAACAGACTGCTGGTGATGCCAAACTGAGTGAGTGACAGGTGCTGGGGGGATTTCAGGCTGTGTGACTGAACGTGGATACAGTTATCTTCCAAAAACGAACCCATGAACTTCACACCCACAACGAGATTATCAGGGCAACAGTTTGTCTGACAATCCTAAAAACCTAAACCTCGTTTGCTGTGTGTGTGTGGCTGTGTGAGTGTGTGCTGGAGATGGAGAGAGATTTTTTTGAGGACTTATGCTGCAAGTTTTGTATTATTCAAATGTCTTCTTATGCCTGTGTGCATGTATGACTGAGTCTCTGGATGTCTTAAAAGACGGTACATTGAAACGGACTTTCTCTTTCTCAGAATGTCACCATCATTACAGATCTTTATCAAATAGTCCACTGACACTACAGGACTCTCACTTCTTTGCATCTATGAATGGAAACACCAACTGTTGGATTGCATGGTTACCGTTTTTACAAGCGATAGTACAAACAGCTGTTACTGAACGCACTGCCACTGAACATAAGCTCACTTTTGTTTCCAGCAGGCCTCCACTGAGCGCCTTGGAAACTCAGGTTTAACCGAACCCGTCCGTCTCATTCACTTTGCTCAGGGAATGAATGATACACAGGAGTAAACTATGAGACACTGCCGCATTTAAATGGGTTTCAAACACAGTTTAGAGATGTCTTGCCTCATCTCGTCTTGCCTAGAAAAAGACATAACAGCAATACAGTGCGTGACTAGTTCAAAGACTGCACATTAAACTCTGTCCCTCGTAATCAGCGATGTCGTGCTTGTCAGAAATGCCCGTTTTCCCTCTCTGCCGTGTAGACATGGCACATGTTGAGTCAACTGTCAGTCCGCAGAGAGAGGAGGGGGTAGAGATGGCACAGCCAACCACGAGTGCTGACTGACTGACTGCCATCTGGTACCCGGTCGTTATGTAAAGCTCATTCGCCACAGCCTCGAAGAAGATGCAAAACGGGCTCGTTTAATCCCAAAGCTTTGGGGATGAACTGAATTATGATGATGGTGTTACATACTGTATATACGCAGGTGAACGCATCACAGGGCTGTAACAGCGGTGAGACGGTTGAGAGAGTGGAGGTAGAGACCCGTAATCTAGGATCAGGATCAATGTACAGAGCATTGTACATATTTGCCATCAACCAAACAGCAGCAATAATTTACTGTAATATCCCATCGCATGGTTTTCATTATTCTGCACAGGTAAATATGTCACCGTATAATTACAGTGAGCATCATCACACGTGTATTTAAACCACAGACTGATGAGTTAATCTTACAGTATCTATTCTCTTGTATCATAATAAACAGTTTCAGTGTTTTTCTCATTTCAACCAGCGTCACAACAGTTAAAAACAAACTGCAGCTTCCTTCGCAAACTCACACAAATATCAGGATTCCCTCAGGATTATAGATGACACTGCCCGCTCTGACGCAAATACTTTGTCTTTATAGAGGACCACTGTTATGCAAGGACAATCCGATACTCTAACTTATTATTATAACAGGAAAAAAGCAGTTAATTTCACTCAGTTTTAAACAGGATCCCAGACCAATCAACTTAGCCAGCAGGGATTAGGCCTGAGGTCTTTTGAGTGTCTTGGCCAGTCGATCCATATGGTGTCGTCTCAGTATTCAGGTCAATACATACTGTACATTCAGAGGGTCCAACACACACACACACACACACACACAAACACACACACACAGATTCAAGGCAGGCACAGTCTGAGATGTCATATCATACAGTATGTGTATGTAAATGTAACATTTATTTCTTCCTATTTACGAGTCGTCTACGTGTCATTTTTCAGCACTGTCGTTGATATTTTTCATCGGGGTTCTGCGAACCTTCAGTAGTGATTTTGTGTCATGTGCACTGTAAAACTGTCACTGACTCTTTGTAAATTAAATCTGTTTTCAGAAAGAAATGTCACTCTGTGTCTTGACTGTAGTTGTGTGGATCAAATAATGAATCTGTTACTGCTGCTGCTGTGAGATGTATTAGTGCAGAGCTGAAACCTTTCAGCAAGCATTAGACAAATGGCACCCTGATAAATAATGTTGGTCAAAGAGTCGAAATCAATATCATCAATCATTATTTTTTTTTTTCAATTTCAAGGCATATCATGGTATAGAAGAACAATCACATATATAACAGTTGCATTCTTGGCTTTGAAATAGTAGCTAACAAAACAATATAACATCAAACCTTAAAGGGTAACTTTAGTAATTTTCAACATGGTCATGTATTTGTGTCTGAGTGACAAATGGGAACAACAATTATTGATATTTACCAGTATTGAACAACAGAGCTGCAGCCAGCATAAGTGAAACAGGCAGCAATGTAACCACTTGGGACAATTATGCTTGGGTCAATTAACATCCACTAAATGTTTGCTACTGTTAGGCTCAGATTGTTATTATAGGTGTCTGACAACATCATGTACAGGATCCTTTCAGAGGCTGACCTTTTTGTTAGAGTAAGATCCTTTTTGTTTAACCTGAAACAGCCCTAAAACAGTATCGCCAAACTCTCCAGACTCTCATCATAGCACATACTTCATTCAGGGTGCTTTCACACCTCCTCTGTTTAGTTCTGTTTATTCCATCCCAAGTTTGTTTGCCCCCTAAGTGCAGTTCAGTTGGGCAGGTGTGAACACAGCAATCACATTCGGGTGCACACCTTCTTGAAGAGGTGGCCTCAGTCCGGTTACAGAGGAATTATGGTGCGGTTCGTTTGTGGTGAGAACATGTCCCGACCTGGATCTGAACCAACTGCAGTCACATGACACATTGTTTGGGTTAAACATGAGCATGTTACAGTCCTGGAGGATTATTAATGTGCACCTCCTCCTGTACTGCCTTAATATGCACATTCAGCACATCCAATGCATCAAAACATTGTTTTCTAGTTGGAGCCGCGCCTCGTTTTCAAACTGTATGGTTTGACTAAAATGAACAATGACAGCAATATAGTCCACGATGAGCAGCGCTAAAATCAACCTGCGTAGTTGTCCCTCCATTGTGACATTAGAAAGTGTCACATTTATCTTGCAAGTGTACTCTTCTTCAACGTTTTCTTTACTTCCTGGATTTTTCCCACATGGAAATTCTGACCAATCAAGAGCAGCTTTCTCACACAAGGTATTTGATCTGGTCTGCTTGGAAATGCTGCCGTGAGAACACGAACCAACTCTAGGCAATTATGCAACTTTGGAACAAAATGAGTCCCTGACTCAGACCAAAGCAAGACAACTCTAGGTCTGAAAGCACCCTCAATGTTAACAGAAACAAATTAAAACTCAAAAAACATCTTGGTTCATCTTTCTACTGTTCCAACGATCACTATTATCTCTGGTTTGCATGAAATAAACCCTGAATTCATCTGGTCATCTGGTGGGTGTGGTGACATTGACTTCGGGGCTATTTCTGGTTAAACAAAAAGGATCTTACTCTTTAACAAAAAGGTCTTTCTGTGTAGGGATCCTTTCTACAATGTTATCAGACACTTAGAATAACAATCTGAGCCTGATAGTGGCAACAACAAGCACTATTAGTGGACACACATTGACAGGAGGAACATGCCCTGAGTGGTTACCAGCTGCAGCGCTCTCACTCAATACTGGACCAATTTAAAAAATCGTTCTTCCCATTAGTCACTTAGACATAAAAACATGGAAAACTCGGGTCCAGGATGAGAAATACTAAAGTTACCCTCTATGTTGTTTGTCTGGATTGTATCACGCAATCTTCTTCAGCAGATGACATTTGAAAGGCTGTTGAAATATTCTGAAATTCCAACACATTATCACCACATTTAAAACAGCACCACATTCATACACAGTTGTAACTTAGCATACAAAATGAAATAAAAAAAACACTAAAAGGAAAAACAAGAAATGAAGTCAAATATAAGACTCTAGTAGTCAGCTTTTGCTCTCAGCCGAAGCTCTCAGCCTGATTTGTTTCTGCCCCGCTCTGCATCCTCACCACGGTAAAGTGCTGCTGCACGACTAACAGGTTCAGTGAGGCTGATGCCAGCAAGTCACTCACTGCCTGTGCATCAACTGTGCACTAAATTGATTCTAAATCTGTACAACAACTCCATCAGCCTCTTCAATAAATAAACAAAGAGCAACATGAACTCTGCAGCCCTGCAGTTCAACACAGACTCTTCGTGACACTCAATCCCTGAGATGCTTTTTATGAGATACACATCAAACCACATCAGTCAGTTCATCTTTCTGTCCCCGGGCACTTCGTCCAAGGAAAGGCAAGTAATACCTACTGCAGAGGTCCTGGGCTGCTGTCAAACATATCTGCTCTGCAGTGTAGAAATAACTCCGACATGATACACAGTGGTTCTTTCAGAGCTGAAACAATTAATCTATACATTGATTTAATCTTTTGTTTTTAGTCTAGTCAGTCAAAGTCATTTTTATCTGGCAAAAAACCCAGTTACACATCAATTACAGCATCTCCATTGTGTGGATATTCTAGTTTTATCTGTTTTATATTATTGTAAACTGCATATCTCTGGGTTTTGACTGACTGAAGACATCATCTTGGACTGTGGGGAATTGACCCTTTGCTATGTGCTGCCCCCAGACGCAGACTGGCCAATCATAACGCAGCATCAGGCCGGCTCAGACCAGGGTCCGACAACAACACAGCTGTGCTCCACTGACTCTAATGCAGTCGTTCCAGATTTCCTTCATTTTCAGGCTGGTTTTGTGGATTTGGAGCTAAATGTTGTGTCTGGGGCACGTCGTGTATTAATGATACTCGTTACCTGGAGAGG
>NC_065529.1:34655761-34763339 GCF_006386435.1 Epinephelus moara | reverse complement strand
CAGCTGGTTCAATATCAGCAAAGTTTCCCTTTATATTCATTGTCTTGTGTGGCGATCAGCAGTGATGTGGTGGTTCACTTTTACACTGTGATCTGTAGCCTATAGTTCGGCTTTAGCTTCTAACTATCTTTGTCTTTTTAACCTGTTGTTGCTGCTGAGTCAGTTTGACATCCTGGATATATCCTTCAAACACAGACTGTAGACCCCTCTGTCTGCTTCTCTCTGGAATCACTCTTTCATTTTTCCAAAAATATGATATTATGTCTTCAGGGAGTGCAGTTAGTTACAGTGTGGGCTCCATGCTTACTCTGACAGCTTATGGGACCATCACAAAGGGGCGGGGCTTAGTGAAAGGTCAATTGTGGCAGGCATTTTATTATTCAATAGTGAAAACAATCATTAGTTGCAGCCCAAGACTAGTTTCTGCTGTTGCATACATTACATGATTTTATCATATGATTGGTAGTAAGACATAAGTAGGCTTTTCCTTCTGTGTGGAGTCATTTGAGGCACTTGAGGTAAAGGGATACATAAACAAATTAATTTGAATTTTGAAATAAAGAGGCTTAAAACACCAAACACCAAGGCCTCCCTGTTCTAGTTTGCAGGGTTTGCAGAAACTGGTGTCACTGTGACATCACTATTCTTAACTTACTGAAATTCATCATCAGAGGATTAATTAGTCTATTCTACAGCAATTCAATGCTGACAATCATAATATCTATCAGTTTTAATCAGTTCCAACTTCCCAAATATGATAATTTGTTGTCAACCATGACTCAAAAACAACAATATGCATATTAAATCGATACTGTTAAAAGGCTAATCGTTAGCTGGAGCCGTGATTCAAAGATGAAAAGCCAAAACTTGCCTCCTCTGTGATACTCTAAAGTGAAGTCGAACATTTACCCCACTGTGAAATACAATTTATCCAGTGCTAAATGTGTTTGGATCGATACTCTCTCCGCTTTAACACCATCTCACAGGAACACATTTTAACTTTACATAACGCTCCACGAACAGGTCAGTGAGCATTTAAGATTAAAAAAAGACCCTGAGTTCATTTAGAGATGGGTTAAGAATAATCTGTGTGTGTGTGTGTGTGTGTGTGTGTGTGTGTGTGTGTAACAACAGCTGCAACTGTAGTCCCTTCTCTTCTGGCTCAGTTTCCCCCGGGATCCCAGCAGTGGACGCTGACTGCTGTCTGACCACAGCCTCCTCCCTCCTCCCTCCTCCTCTCTGGTCCCGGCTAGTCAGCTGTCGCTCTCTCACAGCCTCACAACACTCCCACCCCAAATCTGGGGCACGCAATGCCTGAGTGCAGCACAGTTGTACAACTTTACAAGTCAGAGAGTCTGCAGAGCGCAGATTCAGACGAGGACTGAACCCAAGGATCGGGTCATGTAACGATTCAGCAGTCAACTGTGACTTATTGCCTGAGCATGATAATGAGGATGTGTGTGATGATCATGTATAAAGAAGGGCTCATCATCAGTGGGGGGAGGTGAAAAGGGAATGCAGTGTGTGCATTAATGTGTGTGCATGTACAGTATGTTTCTGTGACCCCACTGTGGGCTGATTTCCTGCTAAGCGCTCATCTTTCAATGAGCCCTCAGCTGTGTAGCCACACGGCTCTACCTTGGCCCTCAGGAATGCGCTCACGTTTCACTTTTTATAATCGTCAGCAACTAAAAGTCCAGAATCGTCACTCAGTGCGGCTTTCTGCAGAGGAGTTCCCACAAGAAACATGAGAACTCTACACACACACACTTAAACACACACATGCTAAAGCTAGCAAAACCAGAGGTCATTTGTAGTAGCACATAAACGCCCTCACTTTTTGGAAATGAGAGACTACATCTTAAAGCCACAAAGCGGAGGCAGATTTGGCAGAGAGATAAACGCAAGAGTTAAATCTAGGGCGAATTATTTGGGATTTAACATCTGGGCGCTTTGCGGTGCAATGCTTATCGTACAGGATAAGTCTCACACTCTCTTGTTCTGCTAATGCATGCAAAGTGGAACTTCACAGGCATGAAATGATGTTGCATTAAACATTATTAACCCAGGCTTGTAATGAGGTGAAAGGAGCGCAGCTTTACACCAGAAATGCATTAATGAGGCTTCAAAGGTTCGTCGCATGAACGTATGCTCTTATTTCATTTTTTCCAATGAGCAGTTAAAATGTTCAGTGTTTACACAACGTGAAATTCTTGTGCAAGAATGTAAAACATGGGGGTGTAATATCATCCATAAGACTAACAATTGTGTGTGAATTTGTACATTAACAATTTGAGATATAACATAAAATGCACAGGAAACAGCAGCTTGTTCGTACAGATGTTAATTTGAATGTTCTCTCACTAAGCACACAATATAAACCTGTGGAGGTGTTAATGACACGTATATAACTGAGCTGCACACAGACTGGTGTCGACGCTGATTTCCGGCAGGAGGTACTACATAATTAGTGTGAACATTTACACTGTGTTATGGTAGGTTTACTTTATAGAGGTGAAACATGTTGAAGATAGAGCTGGGAAGACTGAAATAAATATCACGTACTAATGAGACTGTTCTCCTGTGATCACCAAATGGGAAATTTATGCAAAAATGCAAAATAAAAGAAAACGATAAAATGATGTTTAAACCACTGAACTGTGTTCCTGTGTTCTACATTACATCCCGCAATGAAGGTCAATTAGTCGATGATTGACTTATAACTTTAGTAATTTCTCAAGCAAATATATCATTGGTGGTTCATCAATACACGACGTGCCCCAGCAACGGAACATCTTTGGGTTTTAGACTGTTGGTTGAATATAAAGTGCAATATAAATACATCACCTTTGGCCACAGGAAATTAAACCAGGCGTTTTTCTCCTTTTTTTTTTTTACTTTTTTTTTTAAAAGATAAAATGATCAGTCGATAGTGAAAATAATCGTTAGGTCTAACCCAGTAGTCATATCATCATGATAGTTCAAGATAAATGGAACTCAATTTATTTTTCTTTTGCTTTTTAATGATTATAACAGTGAAACAAAGACCGACCCTGCTGTACAGGAACCAGTGAAGGGAAGCAGGGAAACTTGGCTGATTTTCAACCAGCTGTGTGTCATCGCACTGTGTGCAGATGAACGTTGTTTGACTTCCCCAGAGATCCCTGCCTGTGCAGCGGCGGAGGTCTAGGTGCTGGCAGCAGTAGTGGGGTGAATCCAAACACCGTTCATCTGCACACACTGCGATGACACACAGCTGGTTGAAAATCAGCAAAGTTTCCCTTTATATTCATTGTCTTGTGTGGCGATCAGCAGTGATGTGGTGGTTCACTTTTACACTGTGATCTGTAGCCTATAGTTCGGCTTTAGCTTCTAACTATCTTTGTCTTTTTAACCTGTTGTTGCTGCTGAGTCAGTTTGACATCCTGGATATATCCTTCAAACACAGACTGTAGACCCCTCTGTCTGCTTCTCTCTGGAATCACTCTTTCATTTTTCCATAAATATGATAATATTTCGTCAGGGAGTGCAGTTAGTTACAGTGTGGGTTTCATGCTTACTCTGACAGCTTCACAAAGGGGCAGCGCTGAGCAAAAGGTCAAGAATGCACAAGCTCCAGTTTTAACACTTAAAAAAAGTATTTCACTAGTGGAAAGATGGTCTTTTCATAAGACCAGACTGTCTATGCAGCTGAAAGACAAAAACACTCTAGTAACTGGTGCTACATGACCAGAGAAAACAGAGACAGAGGGCTGTAGCATGTACTTGTGCTCCAGAGGTAGAAAACCTACAGAATACGTTGTGCCACACTGGAACAACAACAACAACAAGCTCCTGCTGGTGGGTGACGTAATGCAAGCCTGTCTGTGTTGACACAGAAAACAATATGGCAACCAGCTGGCAACAAACAATATCGTATTTCAGTTTTTTTTTTGAAGCCAGAGGTATTCAACGCAGTAACAGAATCTTGGTTCATATTTGATCAGCGCTGCCTCGTTTTACACTTTGATCTGAGTTTGGTCTGCAAGTGGCAGGTCTCTCTCTGTCAATATACTTTTATACTCTTTGTGTCCATGGTGAGGGGTATATAAAAATCCCAAAGTACAATCTGTAGTTTGAGCAACAGCCCAGGAGCCAGTGAAAATCAATTGGATGAGGTGTTTCATGTCATTAAGGAGATGTGAGCTGAGAAATGAGCAGAGAAATCTGGGTGCTGGTAAGACGGAGGGAAGTCTACCAGTTAATTTGCACATACTACCAACACTGTTATGACACAAAGCTGGTTGAAAATCGGCAAAGTATCCTTTAAAACATGGCTCAAGACAAACCAATGATGTGATCACTGATCTAAACCTTTGTATGGGACATATACTGAGAGACAATATATGATAATACTGGATTATGGTGTAGCCCTAGTTGATATTCTGATATCATAATGTGACCAGCATCGTTTTTACCACTTACATTAACACATTACACACACAGCACTGCGAGAAGTGGTACAGTAGATCTACAGTACGCCTTGCTGGTCTGCCGCTGAGAGCAAAATGAACCCGTTGACCCTCAATCAATATGATAAAATGAACCAGTGCTGTTCTCTAATTTTCTCCATGAGTGGGAAACTTTCTGAGCACAGACCTCATGTTTAAAGATGGATCCCAGCAGTGCTGAATATTTCAACCTGACACAATACAGCACCAATTTTTTTTTGGTCAGACTGCAACATGAAGCTCCCCGCAGACCACCCTCCTCTGAAGCCATGATTGATGTCTTTAGGTGCTCTGACAGGTGAACCCAATACACAGGAATGTGTCCACGCTTTGATCTCCTTCCTGCCTGCCAGTCTTTTGCGAATCTGAGGAATTCACTGTGTATTTGTACAAATGTAGTCTGACGTCGCTCTGACTCCACCGCAGACGGGCAGAAGTGCTGTCGGTGCTGTTGTTTCAGGGCTCTCTGACTCCTGCTGGGTCCTGCCCCTGTCGTAATCTTCTTGGGGGGTGAAATGAGACACAGCGACAGTTTGCAGTTTGGATTTATTCTAGAGAAATGGTTGATTAATTGTTCAGTGGATAAACTGTAAATGATTTGACAACTATTTGATCAATAAAGATATGATGACAATAACTGATTACAGCTCGTCACGTGAGGATTTTCTGCTTTTCTCTGTTTCATTTTATTTTATCATCGCACTTTAAACTGTTGGTACAAAATAAGAACCTCATGTGGGAAATTACGACATGCACTTTTCACAATTTTCTATTTTGAACTATTAATATTATTTGATTTATCAAAATATGACAGACAAAATAATCAAAATAAAAATAATTATTATTTGCAGCCGTAATGTCATGCTGACTACTACTTAAAGGAGCTCTATGCAACATTCAGAGCATTAATATAGCAGCAAACCCCTACTGGCCATGTAAAGATAGAGGGGAGAAATGGCGTCCTGAGCAGAGAATGAACTCTCCCCCTGAGTGTGTTTCTATCCAAGCTTCTTTTTTCCTTGTTGTGGCAGACGGTCCGGCCCAGTGTGTGTGTGTGTCCCACTGACTTGCTCATCACCGCCTCTGCGCTCATACAGCTGTTACTGCTGATCACTAGGGATGTAAATCACAGGTTTCATCACAATATGATATTAATTCTTTGGACAACAATCTGATATTTGCTGATTTGACAAAGTCTGCCACAAAATGATTTAGATTTGTTTCAATACGGGGGCCTGTGATCGATATAAGATGATATCAGTAAATATTAGGGCTGCCCCCTGAAAGTCAGAGATTCAAAGCATTCAGGGACCCCTCAGTTGACTGAGATTCCTTCAAGTCAGGCAGGTGAGGTTTTTTTTTCCAGTGTGTAGTGTACTTCTGGAGACATTTTAGTCCACAGATTTTGCTGCAGAGTGAGCGCTCCTTGCTTTCACACTGCTCTTCAGTACAGGTAGCTGGGGACCCAGAGGCAGCTTCGCTTAAGGCCCTGACACACCAAGCTGATGGTTGACAGTTGGTCAATGCTGGGCCATCAATCAGTCCTTGTTGCTGCGGTGTGTCCCGCACCGTTGGCCCTCATTAGCACTAGTCTGCTTTTTTTCTACCAATTCAACACGTTGAATCAGCGTCTGCAACTGCAGGGCCGGCTATAAATGAAATTACTGTGATTGGATCTGAAGTGAGGAAAGTAAACAAAGAGCTAAAGTCAAGGGGGAGTGAGACCAAAGCAAACCTTTTACATAAGGTCAGATTATTTTTCTTTAGCCACTGAGCTCATTAGCAGAAATGGTCTGTGATGGTTTGTGTCATTGTTCACTGGCGCACAGTAAATATTCTTTCTTCGCTCCACATTGAATTGTGTTGTTAATGTGCCAACTGGCTGACTAGCATCAAGACGATTCTCCGGATTCCATTTTTGAATGACACTTGCAGACTGCCGCCATCTGCTGGCGTGGAGAGTTATTTCCTCTAAAGTGCAGAACTTAAATGGTGGTTAGCTGCCATTCGAAGACTTTGAGGTGTACTTGTGCAACTTTGTGGCCGTGACATGGTGATGTGATGCAGCAAGGGGCCTTTGTTGCTGCCAGTTCTCTGAAGTCGATTTGGTGCCACAGGGCATTTAGGAGCAGAGACTTTGCCAGGTCAAGTTCCAAGATATCGTTACCTTCTGCCTTTTGCTTAAAAGTGGTGAATTTACAGCTCACAGAAACTTGATATGGTACAGTATCTGGCTTTGTTTGATACCTACTGTCAGCAAAAGACTTTGTTGCACAATTCTGATCCATCATTAGTGCAGTTACCCTGTTTACTTGAATGTAACTGTCACACCTGACATCCAGCCGAACCCAATACAAGCTCTTAAAGTCTATGTGGGGAAAAAAGGAATGAACTGTCGGATATTCGCACTGAACAGCTCAATCTAATCTGATCATTCTGAGTCAAGACCAGCCTGAAGTAAATATCCTCATTGTCTTTTCTTAGATGCTTGCCATTACCTGCCTGGCGCTAGGTCTCTAGCACTGTTTGAAAGTTCAACAAGACGAAGGTGTGCTTGACTGGAAAAAATAATTGTTGGTTGCAGACCTACAATTATGCTGTGTACACTAGCTCAGTTTCTTCAATTATGTCAATCATCTCAATAAACATTGTTAAAGGAAGTGTATTTCAGAACGACTTATTCCAAAAGGAAGTCCGAGTTGTTCTAGATACACACGAAGTCAACAATAATGGGTTTCTTCAGTTATGTTTAAGTATGAATTTTATATTATTAATAGGTTCTCAGATGTGAGGATTTGCTTTGACTTCTATGATAATAAATTAAATTTGTGATTTGATATTTCAAGGAAATAATCAACATATCAATTAATGATCACTAGTTGCAGCTCTGTAAGATAAAAAGCACAGCTACCATCTGACTTCACATCAGCTGCATGTGACAATGTGGGAAAAGACGGCGACTAATTTGTCCCTGTTTATTCCATCTCTGTCAACACAAGCAGCACGAAGCCTGCCGCCTCCCACACTGACAACATCACAACATATCATTAAGTGCTGTTTGCATTCACTGCTTCTCAGCGATAATTTAGGAGATCATCTCCTCGCAGCAGCTTCAGATCCGAGCGCCTGCAGAGCCGCAGCGTGGAGCTTTTTTCCCCCCTCAACAGCGTCAGATCGTTCGTCATCATTAAACTGGAGCAGGTTTCCTGCTGCCAGTCGTGGCAGCCACCCCAGTCAGAGGGGAAGACTCTGCCACCACCACCAACATGACCAACATGCTCTCTGATTAGAGGTGACCCCCCCGCTAATGGCTCAGCGGCCGCCGTTTAAACTTCACCACCCCCTCAACAACAAAAGCATCAATTTTCATGAAGCCCCTTCAATCCCCTCCAATTCTCTTAAACCCTTCAAACAGTAAATAATTGAGCCTTGTACTCAGCCGGTCTTATCTCTGCAGGGTGTTCCTCTCGTGAAGTGGCTGTTTGCACCCACACTCTTTAAAGCACCAATGGATAGGCTACACACACAATCACACACACACACACACACACACACACACACCCTCCCTCCATTCTCCACCCCTTGCTCTATTAATTTCTTCCCCTCTCTCAGTATTTCTGTCATTCCTCCACACACACACACACGCAGATAACACACACGCACATCACCCCAGGGGGTCTGCCTCCTCCCTGCTTTCATTAAATCATAAACTGCAGGCCAATCGGGGCTCTTCGTCATCATTAATCCAGATTAAACACAAATCTCCCGTTCTGACTCACACCCCCAGACACAGTTATTTAATGCTGCATCCTGTTACTCAACATAAGTCATCGTCAACAGCTATTTTGTATACGTCTGTTATTGGGACATCTTTTTATAAATATGTTTTTAACACAACTCAAGGTTTTCAGAGTCTGTTCTTCTCAACCATTTGCTCATGAATTCATCTGTCTGACGTTTGAAACAGTCGCTCCAAACCCAACTAACCAGTCTGTCCCTGCTGTCTCCCCGTATTTTCCTCCACGTCCGTCTCAATGCCAGAGAATTTTTTTTTTTTAAGGACAGGAATGTATAGTGTGGGAGAGAGAGATGCCTGAATATGACTCCTCAAGTGAATGTATTTCCAGGCTGCTGCAAAGTCTCCTTGGGTGTATCAACGACAGAAATCTGCTCCATGGATTCTTTATCAGGTTGTAGCAACCTAATCGCCAAAATAAATGTTGGAGTTCTACATTTATACATTATTATGTGACAGATATGTAGGAAATGTATGTTTGGATAATGTGTGGTTATGTTTAGGCACAAAAGCCACTTGGTTATGGTTAGGAAAAGATCATGTTTTGGCTTAAAATACCCAGTTTTGGTGCCGTAATCACAGCTGGAAATGCCGCTCATTCATTCATTCATCTCCCGTAACCGCTTATCCTGTTAGGGATCGCAGGGGGGCTGGAGCCTATCTCAGCTGACATTGGTCAAGAGGCAGGGTACACTCTGGACAGGTCACCAGACTATCACAGGGCTGACACATAGAGACAGACAACCATTCACACTCACATTCACACCTACGGACAATTTAGAGTCACCAATTTGCCTGCATGTCTTTGGACTGTGGGAGGAAGCCGGAGTACCCGGAGAAAACCCACGCTGACACAGGGAGAACATGCAAACTCTGCACAGAAGCTTTGTTTCCCAGGGGGAAGGAAGAACTGAGGCACACTGATCAGTTTACAGCCTTTGCACTATTAAATGCTGTAAATTCATCAGTGTGTTCAAGTCCTTCATCCCCCCTTGGAAAGTCTCTGTACCTGAACTAAGAGGCACGTCATTTGGCCACATGCTGTTGGATGATGTGTGGAGAACCCTGTTTCAACCAGTTTTGTTGTTTACTGGTGTCGATCAGTGGTCTGCAGCTTGGCAGCCATCTTGCCCAAGTGTCACGCCAACTACCATCCCTTCCACCTCCTGATGACAAAGTCAGCTAACATACTGCACATGTCATAAGAACTATGTCACTTTAGAGACGCTGATATGATAAGTATGAAACCTACAACTGTAACATATCTGTGGTTATACAGATTGAAATGCTAACATTTTCTTCTGGTGACTGAGCTGGATTTTGGGGCTGGAGTTGGAAACTTAGAAATGTGATAACAGGCATATAGATACACATATAGATATGTAGGGCTCATCTCTCCCCTGTGTGACCCAACAAAACACTTGCAATCATTCCAAGAAACAAACTATCTGTGGATACATAAATCTAAACCCAGAGCTCTACCTGATGTGCAGCAACAGAGTGTGACACTAAAGTTGTGCAGCACACAATTTTTAACTTTAAGGCCAAGGTGGAAGTAACTGTCCATATACACAACTCCACAAGTGCGCACTTAGATTCAACTACCACTGCAGTACTCACTATACAGGAAATTTAAATTGTGTTCCTTTAGTGCTACTGCATACACAATAAAAACGAACAGAAGTTAGGGCGAAATGAACAAAACAAGACAGAGAGTATAAAAATGGAAAAAACAAGAATACATTTTTTCTTCCTTTTTTTTTTTTTTACAACCACCTGACTTTTTTTCCCAGTTTATGGATCGCCAAGAAGACTTCCCACCATCCACTGAGTTCAGCTCTTCATGAACGCACTAAATCAAGCATTCACACAAACTTATAGCCTTTGAGTTGAGACTACTGATATGGTTTGTGACAAAATCAAATGGAGTGTCTCATGTGGCCAATGTCACAGAAAAATAAGAATGCAAATAAATAATGTGCAAGACGAAGTTAATGTTTTTCTTCCCTAAAGCAGATTAACAATATTTCCCTCTGACACCTGGTTTACAATGTGACAGCAGAAACCCCCCAAAAACATCAGGAGCAGTCCACAAAACACTCAGACATGAGCATTCATATTTCACCATTGTGTAAAACCAGCAGCATCATAACTCACTGTGCCATGAACCAAAACATTAAACACTGACGCATCTGCACGTGCCAATATACAAAAGCAGAACAAAGCAAAGAGGAGCAGAATTTAGCAGCCAACACATCAGCTTCAGCAGCCTCACACAGCAGCTGTGATATCATGCAGCACATCAACAACTCATGACATGCGCATTAGCTCAACAAGCAGCTGGTCCTTACCTTTGAGATGTGATTCAGGTGATACATGGAGGGCCAAGAAAATTCCACTTCCGGTTTAAAATGACAACAGCTGATGCACAAACAAGCAGCCACATGTCCACAGACACAGTTATTCCTGCACAACATCATCCTGTAGCTACGTTATCATAACGTTAGCATGTTAGCTCCATCAGCAGCAGGTGTCCTCAGGTGTGTTACTGCAGAGCCAAACAGCTGCGGTGGGCGGAGTCAGGTTAAATACCCCGCTCTGAGATAACAGGGTGCGTTTGATTTGTGTCACAGCAGGTAGGGGGTACCTGTGTCATTCTGCACATTTCAAGGTGTCTGCCAGAAGAAGTACTGAGTTTAAGTAAAAGTAGTGTAACCATAATTACTGCACATATCATATGTTTGGGTTATTTTCATTACTTAAGTTACTGTGTTATTAAATAATGGGTACATTATTTATATTATTGACTTACTGGTAAATTATGATTTCATTGTCATTTATAGTGCTTTGCATATTGTTTAATATGTATTTTCATGTGCAGTGTTTAAGTGGAGTCACTATAACTCTTAAAGGAAGCTGCAGGATTTGTCGGCTACTGTTTGTAATCAGTGGTTAGTATTGTTACCTCACAGCAAGAGGGTTCCTGGTTCGAAGGGGTGGGGGAACCTTTCTGCGCGGGGTTTGCATGTTCTCCCCGTGTCAGCGTGGGTTTCCTCCGGGTACTCCTGCTTCCTCCCACAGTCCAAAGACATGCAGGTTAATTGGTGACTCTAAATTACCTGTAGGTGTGAATGTGAGTGTGAATGGTTGTCTGTCTCTATGTGTCAGCCCTGTGATAGTCTGGTGACCTGTCCAGGGTGTACCCTGCCTCTCGCCCAATGTCAGCTGGGATAGGCTCCAGCCCCCCCACGACCCCTAACAGGATAAGCGGTTACAGAATATTAATGAATGAATGTTTGTAATCAGTATTACCAGCAAAAGTGAAATTGAAAGTCAGCTGCTGCTTTGTCCTCCTGGGATTTCACCTCAAAATATTTGTGTTGTTTCGGTGCTGTGGACTCAACTTTCATAGTTTGCTCTTCTGGTCCTGGACCTGGTTCCTACCTTTTCATGAAGTCCCGATCTCACCTGTGGGCTGTGCCCAGGAATGTCTCAACCACAGTAAAATAACAAGAAAATAAGAAAATACAGGGAGAGGGCAGAGCCTGCAGATAAATACACTGCAACGCACCTCTAGTGGGTCATAAGTGATGATTGAGAGGGATTATTTTGGATGAGTCTCAACATTGTATTTTAGGAAAATCCCACATAGTATACCTTTAAATAAATTTAGTGAAAAGTACAATATTTCTCCCTGAAATGTTGTGAAGTAGAAGTAGTAAAGTAGCATAAAATGTAAAGTAATTTTTAGTTACTACTGCAGATTAGTTACATATAAGCGTACTCTGTAGAGCTAAGACAACATCATTCTTTGGACTGCTTCTCTGTCTCCTCCCGTCCTCTCCTCTCTCACCCTTCATGTGGCCTCAAGGGAAGGACTCACTAATCATGGCCCCAATTCTGTCTTGTATCACAACCGCATCCTATTCCCCGGGATTGTGTGGCCCACAAAATCCAAAGTCTTCCTCATCATGCATGCTGCAACGTTGGTTCTGCATCACTGAGTCTCCTCAGAGAGAGGGATGAGGAGCAGAGAGGGAAAGAGGAAGAAGGGAGTGAGAGCAGGGAAAGACTCCATGGAGATCCCAGATGTTTAAGAAAGGGTGTCTGTAAGAGCACAGGGTTTATTATACACAAGCACATACAGATTAGCTCTGGGAGCAGAGGCCAAGACATCCAGAGTTTTAAAGGGACAGTTCACCCAAAAATCAAAAATACATATTTTCCCTCTGACCTGTAGTGATGTTTATCAATCTGAGTTGCAGAGTGTTGGAGATATCAGCTGTAGAGATGTCTGCCTTCTCTCCTATATAATGGAACCAGATGTCACTCAGCATGTGGCGCTCAAAGTGCCAAAAACACATTTGAAAAAACTCAACAGCAATGTCTCTTTACAGAAATCATGACCTGGTTATTCAAGATAATTCACAGACCTTGTTGTGAGCAGTTTCATGTAGGAATGGTAAATGGACTGCACTTGTATAGCGCCTTTCTAGTCACCCATTCACACACGCATTCACACACACATTCACACACTGATGGTTGAAGCGATCCTACAAGGTGCCACCTGCTACTCAGTAACCATTCACAAACACTCACACACTGATGGAACAGCCATCCAGAGCGGTTTGGGGTTCAGTATTAAGGATACCAAGGATACTTCAACACACGACTGGAGGAGCCAGGGATCAAACCCTTGACATTCTGGTTAGTGGACAACCCGTTGTACCTCCTGAGCCACTGTCTACCGAACAACACCTATCATCTGTATCATAGCGCAGAAGGAAGCTTATACTGATAGCTCACAATTTTTGGCTAAATCGCTGTGCAGCACCTATCCACCCAACAGATTCTCACTCTGACCTCGTCACATATTGACGTTTGGTCATGGATTTTTCACGTTGAGATACAACGTGAAAGGTACCCTGGGTGCGTTGGTTGTTGATGGTCTGGGACATTTTCACAGGAAATGTACAGTTTGCATACAGTCTCTTTCAAAATAAATGCACTACATCCGTACAACACCACAAATTGATGTTTTTTTTCCTTCAACAGTGATTAAGAATAAGAACAGGGTTTGGCTTTACAGTCTTGGGGGAAGCGAACACTGGCCTCCTGGGTGAAGGTCGGTGGTTGTTAGACCCATCCACCATCCCTCCCACCCGCCCTACTTGGACTTCCACCACCTTAACTTTCGTTGGTGCCCTGCCAGATTACTCCCTGACACCGCCGGGCATCATTGAACAATAACGGCGACCGGCTGCGTATCATGCCAACGTAAAAGGATGTCTTTTTTCATCGGTGTCTGATGCCAGTCACCGACCAAGCGCAGGATTTCAACGACTTCGGAGTGAGATCAGGTTGATCCATAACAGTGGGATGAACTACTGAGCCAGTAGTTGAGAACTATTGAAACCAATTAGTGTCATTATTTTAAGCGTACAGAGAGTCTTGTGAGCCACAGCGGATCGTTTTGTAACTTTTTATGCATGAAATATGCATATGGGTGTGAATTCATAAAAATAATATGAAAATTCTCCCAAAACTCTGTTTCTTACCATCGCTGTGACTCAGCAGTTTTCCTAACCTTTTGTATCCAGTTCATTTGTTCTCTGCACCCTCTGGTCCATGGCCAAATGTGAAGTTAATTATTCATAGAGGCGGAAGACTGAATCAGAGTTTTAAAGTTCAAACTCTTACCTGGCTAAATAATGAACGGGTGGCCCCATTTTAAAAGCACCCTGAGACAAGACAAAATCCATTTTGGGGGGCTTTTCTCCTAAATTCACCTTTCCCTGCTCTTAAGCCCTGCAGCTGACCCACCTACAATATGCACACCTCCATCCCATTTCTGTCATCACCCATGTTTTACTCTCTCCTGCCCTCCTCTTTCAACTCATCCTCTTTTCCCTTCATCTCCTCCCTTTTCAATTTCCTCCTGTAGTTCTGTTTCTCCTTTCCTTCACCATCTCCTCCGTTCTTCATCTCAGTGACAGACCATTGTGCTTGGTAACACGGTCGCCTCGAGTCAAAACAACACACACAAAATGTCTCTGCTGCAGTTTGATCCACACTGATAGTCACAGCTGAAATGTCATGGGTGTAGTCTGCTGCTAACTCCCAGCACATCTCATCCTCCACACTCCACGCTGGATGGAAAATAAAAATGAGCTTAGAGTATCAATCCACTGCTGCACAGCGAAGAGCGAGCAGTGCCGTGTCAAGTTCTGGGTCTGTTACATCCAAGTATTTTCATGCAAATGATGACGTACCAAATTAGAACGGCTTAGTGGAAACTGCAGAGTTTGATAAAAAAAAAAGTCTTTTATATTCCCAAGAAGTATTTTTTCGCATGCTTAATGCTGAAGCAGACGTCTTTGTCTGCATATGGTGATGAGTACACATTAGTGGAATTAAAATAGAAAGTTATTCATGTTGTCTGTCGGGGGAGCTGCTGCAAATACACATAAGCCCATAAATATGCTGATAATGGAATTACATCTGCATTTCTGTACTCAGTTGGATAAACATTTTTGGCCTGGAGGCTTTATATGGTGCAATTATACCCTTTCAAGTAAGCTAAAGTGAAAGCCTATCCCAGCTGACATTCGGCGAGAGGCAGGGTACACCCTGGACAGGTTGCCAGACTATCACAGAGCTGACACATAGAGACAGACAACCATTCACACTTACATTCACACCTACGGACAATTTAGAGTCACCAATTAACCTGCATGTCTTTGGACTGTGGGAGGAAGCTGGAGTACCTGGAGAAAACCCACACTGACATGGGGAGAACATGCAGGCTCTGCACAGGAGGGCTCCCCCACCCCGGGGTTCAAGATCCCCCCCTCATCCCTGGGTTCGAACCAGGAACCCTCTTGCTGTGAGGGAACAACATCAACCACTGCCCCACCATGCTGCCCTGGTCTTACCAGGCTATATGCACCTTACTGTCATGCTATTTCAATCTTTTTGTAGATTGCACTCCTCCAACTTTGTATTGCAACAGCTGAATGTTATCATCTGTTAAATCTTGGCTACTGAAAATTGTAGATTCTTATTGGCTGAGAAGTGTGGATTCATCTTTAGCAGTCACACATGATGTATGTGTTTGTTTACAGTCTGTGTCAGTATTAAACTCTGTAACAGAGGCTCAGCTGAAGAGTTTGGAGATAAAGGGTTATTTGTGTAAAACTGACAAACAGATGTTCAGTGAGAGCCGCACAGGTTTATTTCAAACATGTTAAATATTTGAGTCTGAGACGTCCAAATCGACTACAAAAAGAGGAGGTTTGGAAATAGCTACAGTGGATCTTATGCAGGTCTGAGGGACAGCTGCAGGACAAAGAAATGTGGCCAGACCTGCACAGAAATAAAATAAAGACTCTCAGGTAAGAGAGGGAAAGAGTTAGAGATGGGGAGCTGACATGTTTGTGTATGTGTGTAACAGAGGGAGGGTCAAATGTGACGACTTTAATCGACCTGAGAGAAGTCACACCCAAATTACTAGGACATGCTTGAAACACACGTTCAGTAAGTAATGAACTATATAGAAAATCAGCATCAGTAACCCTAAAAACTCCTATAAGCCAGCGTGTGTGTGATTGTTAGAGAATGGCTGTAAATTCTAATTTCTCTCAGAGGAAACACACACACACACACACCAGCAGTCACTGTGTGCAGGCGGTCTGGGTGTGATAGACATATTGCTAACACAACTCTGGTGTTGCATCAGTTCAGAAGGTGAGAAATCGTTTGCAATAATGTTGTGAACTTTAGACTCTTTTTAAAAATGAAAACCAGTTTTTGTGACCGACTGTAGTTTTTAGCAAGGAGTATAAGCAGGAGTGAAGGAGTAAAGCCTCTCTGCCCTTTATTTTAGTCTGCATATGAGGAGGAGGAGGAGGAGGAGGAGGAGGAGGGAGAAGAGGAGGAGGAGGGTGATGGGACGAGATGAGACATTCAGTACTGCCCCTGAGGAGGAACAGCAGCACTGGGGAAGCCTGATGAGAAGAGCAGGGCAGAGTGTGTGAGCATGTGTGTCACTGAATGTGTGTATAAAACATCTTATCCTAAATTTCACGCACGCTAATGACATTAATGAGACCAACTAAAACATTTAACATTAAGTGTGCACATGTGAGTTTCCACATACTTGTGTAGGATATCTGCACATACATGCAGGCACATGAGTGTGTGTTTGGGTGTGTGTGTGTGTAGAGAGCAGTGTAATGAATGGCCCTCACTTTACCTCAGCTTCTCTCAGCTCTGTGATTAACAAGCCCAGATATATCCCAAATTAAAGATGTGGGTTTCAACTTGAACCCCCGTGGAGCGGATCGGCACGGCACAGCCCCTCCCAGAGCCTGTGCAGCTGTTGCGGCCTGGCGATTAGAGAGCACTTTGATTTGGTCCAAAACAAACCCAGTGTGGTGAGGCTGAGCCTGAAGCAGGATACAGCTGGTCAAGACCCCCAAAATACCCATGTACAGTCATAAAACAGGGCTGCTGAGAATCCAGTACACATCTGGAGGGATGTGATCATGAAGATTCTCAGCCATCCAGGTCATGGTAATCCTGAGGGTGCTTTCAGACCTAGAGTTGTCTTGCTTTGGTCTGAATCAGGGACTAGTTTTGTTACAAAGGTTTTGTTACGAACTTAGAGTTGGTTCGTGTTGTCACGGCAGCATTTACAAGCAGACCAGATCAAATACCTTGTGTGAGAAAGCTGCTCTTGATTGGTCAGAATTTTCATGCAGGAAAAATCCAGGAAGTAAANAGGAGGCGCACATTAATAATCCTCCAGGACTGTAACATGCTCATGTTTAACCCAAACAATGTGTCATGTGACTGCAGTTGGTTCGGATCTCACCACAAACGAACTGCACCAGAGTTCGTTTGTAACCAGACCGAGACCAACTCTTCAAGAAGGTCTCGGCCAGGTTGTTTGGGTGCGCACCCGAGTGTGATTGCTGTGTTCACACCTGCCCAAACAAACCGCACTTACGGGGCAAACGAACTTGAGTTTGATTGAACTGAACCAAAAAGGGCAGGTGTGAAAGCACCCTTAGTGCTATATTGTGGGCAACTGGACTTGAACTTGGACCGGTCTTCAGTTCAGAACTGGCAACGCCTCTTGGATGAGAGGTGAAATGTCTTCAAGAAACTCAAGCAAGTGCAGTTGCCTACAATATCACGCTTTGGATTTGGAGGGATGCAGAAGTTTGTCATAAAATTAAGCGCCATATTTGCTCATCTAATATTATCTACTTTACCCACAGAACTGAAATGAGGTTGTTTTTTTCCCAGATGGTTTTGTCCTTCGTTTGCAAAACTTACAAAGTTAAATCAGCTGGATGGAAACTCTGGTGACTGTTGCAGGTTTTGATCTGGGTATTGGATTTCTGCCATCTGATGACTTCAGGGGTTTGGGGAGCGTAACTATCTATTAGACTTTCTTTATGGTGAAGTCTAATATTTTAAGTTGGCTGGTCACATTGCAGTTCTGTGCCATGCTGAGTCAAAGTCAAACCCTCAAAACACAGATTCTGCAGCTTTTGAAGTTGAAAAATGTTTGTGGAGGTTTTCTTGTGTATGTCAGTAGTGACTGTTGTCAGACTGCAGAGAGGAGCTGCGTCTTTGTAAGAGGATTCTACTGGATGCTGTTCTGAGCAGAGCTGTGGTTGATTATCACGTGGTCGAAATGCTGTTTTACAGACTTCCATGTGGTCAGAAACTTTTTCTGGACTGAAATACTGGACTTAATATACACTGTCTGCCTGAGACGAGCATTATAAAGTCAAACTATGAAGTCCTGTAAATCCAAACAGCTCTGACTTATAGTGTGAGCTGTAATAATTAGGTTCTGATCCGGATTTGGGATTTCTGTCATTCAGTGATTTTGGGGGGTTTGGGGGCATAAAGTCATGGAAAAGTTTAAACATTTTGGATGTCCAAGTTGGCTGGTAAAGCTAACTGTATTATGAGCTACTCTGACAAATAAAACACATAAACTGTAGTTTCTCAAAGTGAGGCCCAAGTGGTGGCCCTTAGTCCCAGGTGCTAAGCTCACACTCCTGCAGTAGTGGTCACATGATAAACTGAGCGAAAGGGGCAGGGCATGGAGGGGCTCAGCAAAGCAATACGCTGTGCACATCTCTACAATGAAATTAGATTTTACTTTTAGTAATAATGATGTGGTGAATAGGTGTATTTGACAAAATGGCAAGATCACCCCAGAATGCACACGGATTGTTTTCACTTGCATTAACTGCTGCAAGCACAACATCCTGGTTAAGTCTGACAACTTGGTTGCATGGCAACTAGTGGCACCTCATGTTGTTTCATAATCAGTGATTTTGGTGGATCACTCAGCAGTTTAATGTGGAAGTGAGATGGAAAATAAATGCTGTATCATTGAAGACAAACAGAGGTTTCACTAAAAACTGGTCAACTCGTACTTGGTTGGACCTCAGGAGACAAAATGATCTGCCTTACTTACCTGCAAACAGCTGAATTCAGTGCTCAAGGAATTTAATGTTAAACACCATTATGGGACCAATCACAAATCCTGTGACTTCCTGTGCAGCCCTCAATCATATGTTGGCTCCCTATATTGGCACATATTCATCAAACCTTTGAGAATCTTCTGCGTAAGCTTTCTTACAGAAGCTTCAGCTCTGAAGATAATACATGGTAATTTAGAAATGAATTAAACAACAACCTCGTAACTGAAACACTGAAATGCTACATTTCAAACGTTTAGAGTCCATTACTAAATTCATGGCAAACTAACTTTTGTCATCACGCAGTAACACTAAGACGGCATTGTAGTTCTTTTTTAATAATTTACACTTACTATTCAGTGATATAATTATTTTAAGGAGTTATGCATGACTGATAAATTAGCATTTTAAAAAAATCTGAAGTACCCCCTGCTGTGCTCCGAAGAACCCCAAGGGGTACGAGACACAGTGATTTAGAATATAAGCATATCCGTTTATTTAGGCCTATATTAAAGCAAGTTTGACAATGGTTTAAATTAATAAATTTCTTTTTAAACTGTTTCTCTACCAGAAACCTCAGTGGCTTAAGTTTATCCTGTAATTTTAGACTCATCATTTCCGTCTCCACAACAGCAAGCATGTGTGTCAACTCAAAGGAATATGTTCCGGCAGAGTAAAAAAAAACATGCAGCTCACTGTAAGATGATAAAAGCCGCAGCTATATGCTCAAACAAATGCATGAATACAGGTCTAGATTTAAAATGTTTAATTTTAAGAAAATGTGCATTTATCCCTCATAAAAAAGATGTGAAAATAAAACTTTTATTTTAACAAAATTAAAGACATTCACACCATAAATTCCTGCAGAAAAGGAACAAATTGTTGCATAACAATTCACCAGAATTCAGGAAATTCAGTGTTTAATGCTCAATTTTTTCCGCAGAGGACCGTAATTTGTGTGCACAGTTAATGTAGGCTATATAAATCAACCCACTATCATACAACAGTACCTGCTTTCTGAATAAACCAACTCATATCACCCGTTTTCAGGTACAATGACTGAATTGTTTCCCAGATTATTAACTGTTTAAATCAAGGCAAGTTTATTTATATGATCTCAAATTCTAATTTTGTTTCATTGGGCTTTACAATCTGTGCAACGTACAGTCGGACCCGTAATTCAGACCAGGAAAAACACCACATAAAAGCACAATGAAACTTTGCACTCTTGCAGCCCAAAGTTGTAGCAGCATGTAACTTTAAAATCTGTAAATGTTTGATGGACTTAATTACCCAGAAATCATGTAACATGACATCAGTAAAGAGCTCAGTGCTTCAGGAAGCACTCAACGTGAGAATATCATAGTTTTGCTGATTAGCTTTAACACATCACTGCCTATAGACACAGAAGATTCAACGCTAATAACCACACACGCTCAAGTCTCACTTTAGACAACTGG
This sequence comes from Epinephelus moara, assembly GCF_006386435.1. Lineage (NCBI taxonomy): Eukaryota > Metazoa > Chordata > Actinopteri > Perciformes > Serranidae > Epinephelus > Epinephelus moara. The sequence goes on along the minus strand of NC_065529.1, from coordinate 34,743,085 downwards.
GCAAGCTCGTCATGTCTCAGATGGACTTCTCTGTTGCAGCCCCAAACTTCAGATTTAGCCATATGTGCAGCCTTATTCTTCTATGTCTATTATGTATGCATTTGTGGTGGAGCTGAGCAGCTTAAGAAAAGCTGCAGAGACCATTTATGTCATGTAAATGTTCCACCGTGTCTCTTCTTTTGCTTCTTCCATCCTGCCCTTCATCCATCCCTTCATCCTGAAAGTTCAGCACAGCAGCGGCCATTAAACATTTAACTGCTGACTTTTACTAGTTTCTCAGAGCAACAAAATCCTTTTCCCTCAGCACATGAATATGCAAGGAGACTCTGTCAATGCCTGAGCGGTATGAAGGCAGACCAGGGCACAGTTACACTGCTGGCTGAAAGCCGCTGTTGTGTAGCCTTACATCACATCATCTCCTGGTGCAGAAAAGCACACTACTGGAACACTAACCCATTAGGCTACAATCTCTGCTGGCTTTTTTTCTGTGTCACGGCTTCCTTTTCTGTGTCATCACAGCTGGAACGCATGCGGCGGTCCCCAGATGGGTGACTCTCTCAACTGGGATCCAGAGAAGTTCATATTTCTGTCACTGCAGTAGGAATCCAACACTCTGCAACAGTGACAGGATTCTCCAAACAGTTCTTGGTGAAGTAGTGATGACCTACTGAACACTGGATGTCCTTTTCTTTCACATCAGTGCTGTGGCTCCCATACAGCTGAGGATGTTTTATAAGGTTTGGTGCAATCTGACAGGACATACTGTAGCTCAAGATAAAGACGTCACGACAAATATTTCACTTTAAACTTGATGTAGCCTCATTTTAACCTACATGCCTAAAACCATTTAAATCTTGTTTAAATAGTTAATCTACATTGCCCAGTAGTGCAGTGAGCATGTAGCAACACGAAGAGTCTGCAGCCATGAGCCACTTTCACACATGCAATCTATGTCAGAATGTTCCTGAACACTTCCTGCATGGGTATATTGTGTGTGTGAAAAGGATCAGGGATCAATATCCAGGGAAATCTGTACCACCAGTTTCCTACCTCAAGACCTATCGTCACAGTGGGCACTTTTGACCTGCCGTACATACCATCTTCTCAGCTCATTCAGTAGCTGTCCACTCTCCCTGTCTCGCCAGCACACCTACCTGGAAGCCTATCACCTGTCCACACATTTCCCACTCCTGTCAATACACCACACGAGTCTGGTTTCACTCCAGTCATCGAAATCAGGCGCTCGGGCAGTGAGTTGTGGCATCAGAAACCAACGAAAAAGGCATCCTTTAATGTCAGCATGATACGCGGCTGGTTGCTGTTATAGTTTAATGGCACCCAGCGGCATCATGGGGAAACGCAGCAGGACAAGAACAAAAGTTAAGGTGGTGAAAGTCTAGCTGGGGCAGGTGAGATAGGTGGTGGATGGGTCCAACAAACACCGACTTTCATCTGAGGGAGCGGTGTTCGCATCTCGCAAGATTCTAAAGCCAAACCCTGTTCTTTTTTCCTAAACCTAACAACGTGTTTGTTGTTGAAGGAAAAAAAAACGTCAATTCTCGGTGTTGTACTGTCGTAGAGTGTTTATTTTTGAAAGAGACCGTATGTAAACAGTAAATTTCCTGTGAAGATGGAAGTGTACTTTGAAAGAAGGCAACGCATGTTCTGTCCCAGAACATCAACAACCAACGCAACCAGGGTACGTACCTTTCATGTCCTATGTGGATGTGGAAAATTCATGACCAAACGTAAATATGTGACGAGGTCAGAGTGAGAATGTTGACCACACCCTCCTGCCACTATAAAACCTCAGCTTCACAGCCTCTCCTTGCCAGATTGGTCTTTGCCACTCCCATGCAAGACTTTCCAGTGTTTGCTCCCAGACTGCTTCCTCCTTGTCCACCCGGCGTGCCCCTGACTGTCCTGTTTCATCTGCTCCCCAGTAAACCACTCATCCTTCTCTTGCTGACCAAGAACTCTCCTTCAACCTCCCTGGTTTCTGTTTGCCTGCTCCCCGTGGCTGAACTGTTTGCTGTGTGTGCGAATGCCGGCTACTAACCTGTTTTTGGCTTTGGCATTCCATGCTAAGAGCTTTAGACTGAACCAGCTTCTTGGAAAGCTCTGAACCTCGACACTGACTCGAGGCAGTGCTGCCATTGTGAGCTGAACTTTTGTTGGACAGCATGTTTTATATCTGTAGCTTGCTTTGAGAGCACCACAATGAACATGGAAAGGCTGATCCCACCACCCCCCAAAATCTGCGATCCATTCAGCCATACCTCGCATGGCTAAAAAATTCAAAGAAAAACGGATTTCATGCTTATGTCCAGTGATTTATCTTTTGACCTCTGACACTCAGGCAGTGAAAAACCCAATCAATATATTTACAGTACCAAAGACTCTTGGGATCAATAAGGACTAATGGCGCTTCACAAACATACCAATGAATAAGTTAATCCATCAGCCACGAGCTATCACGAGAGTCAAATAAGCTTCATGGAGCCACAGATGCAAAAAAAAAAAAAAAAAATGCAGAGAGGCAGAAATCACATGAAACCACAGGACAAATTAAGGTCACTTACAAACATTCCCCAATGGGAGCTGCCCAGCAACATCATAGTGCTCTACTGTTGTGTGACTTGCTCACAGGCACAACAGTAGTATTCCCTTTGGGAGAGTATTGCTCATTCATACACTCCCCCAGTTTTTGCCAGTTGGTATATAAATCTCCGTCACACACCCTCTTTTCTAACCTGTAGGCTAATGTTGCCCTATTTGCATGAGAAAATGAGTCAGGACATTTGTGTTCTTGCTTGTAGCTGAATTTAATTAAATATATGAAATATGAAGGGCTGTGTGTGTGTGTGTGTGTGTGTGTGTGTGTGTGTGTGTGTGTGTGTGTGTAGTTGCCACCAGCACAGAGCCACATGACAACACGGCCAATGCTCAGTGCCACATATAAATTAAATCACAGTGCAAAATTTGAAGGGGGCTCTTTGTGAAATACACATGAGTTGTGTGGACACTGGGGGTGAAATGGTTCACAAGATCATATTTCTCCTGTTTTAGCTTCTCTGCACTGGCTCCCTGTAAAATCCAGAATTGAANAATTTGAAGGGGGCTCTTTGTGAAATACACATGAGTTGTGTGGACACTGGGGGTGAAATGGTTCACAACATTCACGGTTCAGTTTGATACAATACAGTGGTGTCACGGTTAAGTATGTTTTTGATACAGCAAAAATGTAGAAATGCCAGAGAACTTTCCTTGATTTCTAAATTTCTTAATTAATTCATTTATCGAAACTAACACCATAAAGTACTTTGACAAGGAACAATGATGGAGCCATATCTGACTGACCCATCTTTTGGGGGTATTTTCTAACCAGCATATAAAACAAAAGCAAAAGTCTTTTTAATGTATATAATACATCATAATTCCCTCTATCATATCTATTTCATAATGCTGTGAAACATCAACAAATTTCTCTTCAAACAGCTGTATTTATTCAAGTCTCTCACCACCATTTTAACACAGATTCGTTGTTTATGATGTACCATTAACAGGGAAACAAAAGGGGAGTTTACTGCGTCAATCTCTGTTTGTCCAAAACACATTTTACCAGGACGTCGGCTGCTACTCGCCATCTCATCACACAACGAGATCATAGAGCCTATTTGCCTTAGCCATCCACTGCCATCTTACGAACCATCTTGTAACGAGCTAGCTTAGCGTAGCTGCCTCCCAGCGCACTGAGAACATAATATTTAACACAGTTTAAGCTGTTTGTGTTTCGCAAATGTAATAAGATATCGTTTGGTTGGTAATGTGTACCCAACAGAAAGCCTCGTACCAAACAGTTCGATACAAAAACATGTACTGTTACAGCGATAAAGGGCCACAGTTCTCAACATGGAGGTGGCTGAGCCGGCAGCTAGCAGCTAATGTGGAAAACTCCCCTAAATAATGGCATCAGTGCTGACAGAGCTAATGGGGTTAACAAGGGGAAAACCACAAGATGGGCGATACGCTGACAATGCTGGTGGTAACTGCCATATGAGCACCATGCCAAGCAGCAGCAATTAAATTAGAACGAGAGTCCTAAAACCCGGAAATGAGTTAGCGTTGTAGAACTCCTGTGTCCCACATTTAAAATTCAATTGAATGGATTTTTGGTTAGTTGCCTGAAATAAGGTCTGTGATTAACTCAAGCTTAATCAACTTCCATGTTTTGTTTTACGACATAAAATATGTCAAATACTACCCTAGATAATTTTGAAGCTTTTAGGTGTCTTATAAAAGGTGGTTGCTAACAAGTGGCTAATTGAGACTTCCGAAGGTGCCTGCAAAGCTAATGACACTCCCATCAGTCTCTCTGTTTGGTGCTAGATGGTGTTAGCCTGCTCATGTGCTAAACTGAGATCTTAGCGTTTAACTCAAAGCACAAAGTTTCGAATTAAAGGAATTCCACATTTTCAGAAGGAAATTTTGTGCTGAATTAAGATTCTTAAAAATAGCAGCATCAGGCTCCCATGAAACCGAAGCCGGCTATCTTTGGATAAAAATGCCTCGCAGGCATTTTTGTTTCTCTGCAGCTGGAGACAGTCATTGCGAGGTTAAACACTTCAAACTGATTTCCAAGTTAAAATCCCTCACAGGTGTCCTTTTCTCTCTACATCACTCTAAGCAGGTTTTTGTTCGCATCCTTTTGGGAGCTGAAACAGAAATATTTAAGCCTCACCTGGCCTGAGATGCTCCCAGCTGCTGTGTGTGTGTAAAAGACAGAAAGATAGAGATTTACCCAGTGGATGTCCATGTCTTATGAATGTGCAAGTACACGACCGTGTGTGTGTGTGTGTGTGTGTGTGTGTGTGTGTGTGTGTGTGTTGGCAGTGGCAGCCGGCCCCCAGGGGACTCGTGGTGTTACAGACTGCCCTGCTGCTATTATTAACCAGTTGCTCCTCGGGGCCAAATGAAAGACACAGTTCAGCTTGTTTTCAGGAGACAGAGCGTCACACAGTCGCTGATGTCGGACTCTCTTGGGTATCACTGCCTCAAATCATCTGTCCCCAGAGTCACGTATTCAAACTGTCATTGTATTTTATCAGAGATATCAGAGACATACAGTAGCTTTAAACACAGGCCCATTCCTTTATCAAGCTCCAGCTGTAGGAAATGTACTTAAGTAGATATTTTACTTTTTACTCCAATGAATTTATTTGACAGCTAAATTTACTGGTTGGGTAGCTAATCAAAATTTTACACACGAAACACTGAATCAGCTTAGTAGTAAGTCTGATACACTGTTAAATATTGAACTACCCAACAATATGTACAGTGGACCTGATTAAAATCTGAAAACTTATACACGTAATTGATTAATCATTTAGTCAGTTGGTCTAATCTACATAACATAAATAATTGTTCCGTCCCACCAGCTCCAGCACTGCACACAGCAAATGCTGCTTACATGTTGCGGCATCATTGAGAATAAAATAATATAAGTATAATGTCCAGTATGAGAGGGACTGTTCTGCAAAATCGTACTTGACCTTAAATTACATTGATAATATGAATAATAATTATCCATAACAACTGCAACAGTGCTGACAGACCTAAAGATGGCAATAAGCTAGCCAGTCGGACACACTTGCAGGGACTCACATGCACGAACTTGCTTGCACAGTCGGACTGTCCACCACAGCAACAAACAGAGAAGCTTGGATCACAACCAGGAAGTTGATGCCGATTTTTATAGTGGCCCAACAATGGAATTAGGTTCCTCACATTGTTGGCATGTGACCCAAAAAGACTTTTTCCCATAGACTTAAATGGCTAAAGAGATTTCTGTAAATCAGTGGCTAATTGTTTCTGAGCATCATAACCCCCATGAAGTGACTTGTTTTACTATCAGAATTCAATCCATTTGATGATTGACTGATAACATTTGGAAAGTCTAGTCCCCGTGTAAGTTAGCGGAGCGCTCAACCAGCGGAGGTCTCTAGTGCATCTATGGGCCACACAGCAGAAGCAGCGCCGTTTATTGAGGCTTCATGCACCGCTGAGCAACTTTCAAACGAGTAAGCCCAGCCTCCAAAGCAATCTCCAGTTCTCTTTATACATCCATGATTGGGCTACAACACACACTGATATCATTCCCAGCTGAAGACGCCATTACTCCACCATATCTTTACATAGCAAATAGCTGTTTGCTGCTACCTTTAAATGCAGGACTTGGAGTAAAGAAAATGGAGCATGAGAGTATATTTTACATTGTAGTATTTTTGCTACTACTCTAGTAAAGGATCTCACTAATCTCTACTGTCAGCCTCACGTTTTTTAACATCTACTAAATTCAACACCTGAGAGCTAAAAACAAAGCCGTCCTGGTCTTTGATTGTTGATGCTTCTGTTTGTTATCCTTTCTCACACCTTGCTGTGTTTCCATCATGATAAAACTGTCTGAAACCATTTGAGGTTCATATTTGGATGTGGTGGCAGACGAGGTGTTTTCAGTGCTCGTCATGTCTCCAGCAACACTGGAGGAGAGAGAGGCGATTGCAGCACAAGGTGCAGGGAGGACATGTGACAGAGTGTAAAAAAAAAACAAAAAAAAAACCCTGTGGCTGCTCCCTTCCCCCCTCATCGCTCCTTCAGCCTCTCTGTCTGAATTAAATGGGGCCTGTCTTCTTCCTCACAGCTGTAGCTGAGCTGTAACACTGTAAAACGAATGACAGACACACGCATTGTTCCTCACCCAGAGTGCTCCCCTTTGTGCCGACAACTCTTGGAAAAATGTTATGTCATTTTGTCATTTTCGGTCCTAAAACAATTACTTAGCGGGAACATACATGTTAATAATAACAGCGGGCTGACACGTGTAATTGTTGCTATTAACATTTCTTGTTTTGAAAAGGAGGTGCGGGGTGTGTTAAACATGACAAATCCTCTTTGACTGGATACACTGAAGCTATTTCGGTGCCTGTCTGCGAAATGATTTCCATTATGTTGCAAAGAAACCACACACACACACACACACACACAGAAAGCAAACCCGAAATGCTTACATGTACACAAACACGCTAATAGACACATACGTCAACTAAAACATTAATTAGACCCACAAAAAAGTCCCAAACTCCTCTCACATGCAGATGCACAAGCACAGATTCACATTCATTAAACACACACGCTGAAATATTCCCTTTGGTGAAGTAAAAGCAGAGCAGCGGCTGTTTGGTGTTTATTTACAAAGCAGGAACTCGGGCCATAAACTCAAAGCCCAGAGGCCCAGAGAAAATGATGCGGGGTCTGTGTACCTCTTTGTTTTTCATCTAAACCTCTTTCATTTGTATTCATCTTTAACGAGGCAAATACCAAAAGACGGTGGTAATTCAGGCAAAGACTCAATTCTCTCTTTTTTTTGTTTTTAGGGAGGAACTGGATGGTGCGCTGCTCTCTCTTTCAGGCGATGAGTTTGTGTTTGGGGATGGTCCCGGCGGCGTTTCACTGTGCTCTGATGATTTTACCAGATGACACAGTTTGAAACATCAGTGCATCTTCAGCAGAGACACACGTGCACGCACTGAAAGGCGGGGAAGCATTCATATGCTTATGTGTGCCACTAAAGCCAGGGAAAGAGGAAAGAAAATCAAGTTTCTTCTTTCATGCCCATCGAAGCCAATTTGCATTTGTGAACATGAACAAACCCGGCTCGTGAAACCAGAGAACACAGACACCAATCAAGGATCTCCCCCAGCAGAGCCAGGGCTTCTTCATGCTTTAACATTCAAATGAGTTTACAACTGAACTGTCTGCACCAGAAAATGTCTGTTTCCCCTTAAAATTGCCCCCAGCATGTCCAGCGTGCTCCCAATTCCCTCTAACGTTTACTGTCTGTGGATGAGCAGCAGGGTTTGCCTCTTGATTTTACATTATTAAGTGAGCCTCGCTTTCACCTTAAGGAGAAATGTGCTCACAGTTGCACAGACTGAAATTTGTTTTGGATGAAAGTGTTTTTAAAAGTCTTAAAGTCAATCTCAAAACAAGATACAAGTTATGAATGAGCTGTTTGGGGGTTTGATGCTACATTACGTGCACAGTAGTATCTTTTTTTAACAGTTTTTCAGTCAGTCATATTGACACACATCGAAATATCTCAACAACCAGCTTATAATCATTCCCAGGTTGCATATACCAACGCTTTGTCACACCCTATTGGTGTTTGATACAGACGTCCAAGGCACCCCTGAGATGCACCGGGCTTTTAACTAACTCCAATGTAAACCCATCTGCAACATTAACTGACGCTCAGAGCAACTGATGAAGTATAAGGAGCAAGAAACTCCTGGGTCAGTAGATAGGTCAAACAATCGCAGACTTTCACCCACGAGATCACTGTTTGTGTCCTGTGTGCAAGCAAAAGTCCACATTGTTTCAACACAGCACGTTGTAACACACCTAGGGACATGATGTACTTATGTCACTCATGTTACGTACTTATTATGTTTTTTCTTATCCAAACCAAGCAGTTTCATTGCCTAACCACGAGTGTTTGACAACATCAGCCACATGTTACATGTTCCACCCAGGACACAGCTGCGCATCATATACAGATGCTAAAGGATGCCTTGTGCATTGGTATGTGATGCAGACGGGGTGAAACAAAGCGTTGGTTTGTTTATCATCATTGGAATGTGGTCGCGCCACGACATTTTCAGAATAAAAAAAGGAAAGGCTGGAGTGAGAGTCTCTCTCGATGGGATATTATAAAATAGCAGGTTTGTGCATTGAGACCTTGTCAGGCAAGAGCAGGGGTTTGGTACTGACAAGTGAGGATTAGAGTATGTGCTGGTTGAAACTCAGAGTCATGTTTTTAAATGCTTAAAGATCCAATCACCATCATAGCATATGTCATTCAAGAGAGGCAATGAAAACAAAACATCCTTTTACTTTATAGGTATAGTTACTAATGTATGAAATATCTGCCACAGTATGAACAGTGGTTACAAAACCAGCCACAACTCACCCCTGAACAGGAGGGATGGTTCTCTATTGACCAATCAACGTACTGCCGAGTGTTTGTAGCTCCTTCTAACCCCAACAGAGGGGTGACGAAAAATGGGGACAGATCTATTGGTACCGTCCACAACTTTCACAATGGAAACAAAAAAATAACCATTTTAATTAGATGTCCTTGGTCCTAAAGTCCCACTTAAGTATGTGGACCCTGTGTTAAGATTATTCACCAGGTGTCCCCAAGGTTAAAAAAAATAATCTCCACACTCAACCAATTAATGCTGTTCAAAATTAACTGGCACAAGCTCATCCCGCAGCGAGAATCGATACAAGGGGCTACTCAAACACGGCAAAGCAAAGAATGCCACATGCAGCCGGTCCTGTATGTGTGTACAGGTGTGTGTGTGCACGAGTCAATGTCTTCCTGCCAGAGCGAGCGAATGCATTAGAGTACCCTCAGCCCGCACAGAGCCCGTATCTCATCATTATAAAGATAAAGATGTGATAGGAGCAGACAGATTGACAGGAAGCCCTGGAGGCTCAAACCAGCGTCGATCGACCTTCAAGCCACCGAGGAGGAGCAGCGAGCTCACCTGAACCCACACTGTCTGTCTGTCTATCTATCTATCTATCTATCTATCTATCTATCTATCTATCTATCTATCTATTTAAGAATTGATTCATGAGAGTCAGACATCATATATCCCAAGCAGGTTCAGCAGTCGTTAAACACACACACATACACACATCACACTCATCAGTATTCATGAGCGCACACTGCAAGCATTTATGCTATTGTACAGACACACACACACACATACAGACATGGACACACACTCTCCACAGCAGGGATCGGCACAGTGATTACACTCTCAGAGAGGGGGGCCTGCCTGATGTTGGCAGGTTGGCTCCAATGGAAGCAGATTTGCTGCACCTCGATGCAACATGTCCAAACATTCAGACAACACGCCGGGCTCTGATATCAAAGCCGGGCCTCTATTAGTAACTGAGCACTACAGCGGGACAGCGGAACAGCGGGACGCCATAACAACATCAACAGCGTTACGCAATCCAGTGCAAGAGCCCTGCAACAAGTACTTCAACTGTGAGGTTTATCTTGAATATGTTTTGTGTCAGAGAGGATTTGATTCTACTCTGTGGTGATGTCTGAGACAGAGACTGGTGGTCTTGTTGTGTTGGAGAATTGGTTTTCCTTTTATCTAGTCCATCCTTTATGTGAGCCATGAATGAAAGCAGCATCTCTGCTACATCTGGAGAAACAGGTGGAAAACAAAAAATGCTATTTATTTGGTTCAGTTTCAATTTAAATTCACACACTGTTGAGACACAAAGTGATTTGAGGTTTGTTTTTTATCCAGTGAGTCAGACCAGTGATTACTTTTCCAGGTGTTGAGATTTCCAGTTTTCAAAAATTCATTTCCATCCCACCTTAAATTTTCTTTTCCCAGCTGTATACAGTACAGTGAGTGTTATATGCGTTGTTAGCTGCTCACAAACAATCCCACACCATGAGCGAAGGACCAGCATAACACATGATTTTATCACACTGAAGTTCATCACGGTCTCAGGCAGCTCTTACATCAGCTGCAGTGCCGTGCGAAAGTATTTACCCCAGTTGGTATTCTTTCTATTTTGTTGCCTTACAACCTGGAATTTAAATGGGTTTTATGATTTTACGTAACGGACCTGCACAAAATACTCCAAATTAATGAAGTTAAATGGAATTTTTTGGAAGTTTTCCTCAAGAATACAGAACTGAAAAGTGGTGCGTGCATATGTACTCACCCCCTTTGCTATGAAGCCCCATCTTTAACCTTCAGAGGCCACATAATTAGTTAAATAAGATCCACCTGTGGGCAGTCTAAGTGTCACATGATCTCAGTATATATACACCTGTTCTGATAGGCCCCAGAGTCAACACCAGTGCAACACCACCAAGCAAACAACACTATGACGACCAAGGAGTTCTCCAAACAAGTCAGAGACAAAGTTGTGGGGAAGTACAGATCAGGGTTGGGTTATAAAAAAATATCCCAAACTTTAAGCATCCCACGGAGTACCATTAAATCCATAATTAGAAAATGGAAATATTATACCACCCACCAAAACTGAAAGACCGGGCAGGACAATGACCCTTAACACACTGCTAAAGCTAATGGTAAATGGACCTGCACTCGTATAGCACCTTTCTAGTCATCTGACCACTCAAAATGCTTTTTACACTATGACTGACATTCACCCATTCACACACACATTCATACACTGGTGGCCGAGGCTACCATACAAGGTGCCACCTGCTTCTCAGTTGTTTACACACTCACACACTGATGGAGCAGCCATCAGGAGCAATTTGGGTATGTTGGGTTTGGGTACATGTAGGCTGAAGGAGCCGGGGATCGAGTCGCCGATCTTCCGATTGGTGGACAACCCGCCCTACCTACCTCTGAGCCACAGCCGCCCACAGAGTGGCAACACTCCAGTGGTTGAAGGAGAAACAATACTTACGTGTGAAATGTTTCCGACAATGTTTAAACTCAGAGAAATCTTTAACCTCTCTAGCTGCTCCAGGGGAAACGTGGGAAACACCAGATGATACGTCAGAGAGAGAGGAGGGAAGTTGTTGAGCCATCAGTACGTTAGCTAACTTTACTTGCTTACAGCTGTTTCATTAGAATGAAATGACATAACGTGAATAAAACTTTAATACATCTGAACATGACTTTTGTCGAAACATGTCACATAGATTTCATCGGCAGTGGAGGTTGTTTAATATTGGTCCATGAACCCACACTACTTCATGATGTCATCAAAGTCTGCAGCAGAAATGACATACTGTGCATTTAAATCTGCACATTCCCTTGATAGGAAACAAATACTTACCAAATAATGTTGTCATTTTGGACATTTGGGTTTTGAATGCAGCACTCATGCTGTGTGCTCTGTGCAAACAGTGTTGTGTATCCTTGAGATCTGACTCTGCAGGATCGTCCATAAAAATCGTTCCCACTCCACAGCTCCTAAGTGACTATCCAGCAGTATTTTATCCAGTCTTTGTTACACTGCAGGAAATTAGGGCCACTCAGGCCACTTAACGCAGACAGCAGCTGTGGATACTCGCTTCTTGAGAGTCCTTTTTGAAAGAAATATCAACCTGCACCATTTCAATAGGCTGCAACACAGCCTTTGAGAGGCAGGGCACTGTATTCAATTAGCTATTGTTGTGGGGAAATGGCTGTTCATCTGGGTGATATTTAGCTGTGGGTCCTTTGGTGTGTAATCATGCTCCAATAAGCAGCTCAGTATTCAGTTCACTCATCTCTGGCTGTGTAGTAGAGAACCACATGGGGACGAGGAGACGATTATTCTTGTGTGTGTGTGTGTGTGTGTGTGGAGGAGTGGTGATGAAGACCGAGCTCTGTGATGAGAAGCCAATTGGCTGAAACCCTCCTCTTCCTCCCACCCTCCGACACACATGGTAGAGACACGAGAGTCCAGTGACGGATAAACGGATTTCCTCAGTCTGATTTTGACAAAAAAGAAACACAAAAAAAGTTCCCTTTGTTTTACTGTTCTATTGTCCGTTTAATGTGTTATGAAATTCAGCTGTTCTGAACTGTGTCTAGCCCCATCACCACAAGAAAATATTGGCATTGTGCATTTCTGCAGACTGCAGATATGTTACATTTGTACAGTTCATATCAGCATTTCTAAAAAGCCACCATGGCGAGACAGCTGCCAAGCTGCAGACCACTGTTCCACACCAGCACACAGCAGAACAGGATGTTTTTTAGCGGGACGTCAGCCGCGTTTCCGGCTGTGATTGTGCCACCAAAAGCAAATATTTTGAGCCAAAACATGATCTCTAATTAGAAACACTTATATCCATCGATGAATTTAAGGGCATCATCGAGAATGTGGTGACAGAGACATGTGATTGTTTTTCTTGAGAGGCCACTATGTTTGAATAATTGTTGCTTTACTATGGATTGTTGTTGCATCTTAAATGTGTTCTGATTGGCTGCTATCTCGGCCAGGTCTCTCTTGTCGGGACTTCCTGGTTAAATAAAGGTTAAATAAATATTTTCCCAACCATTACCGAGTGGTTTTTCTGCCTAAACATAACCACAGGCATTGTTGAAATGTAAAGATCAGAGAGTTTCAGCATATCCGCAACATAATAATGAATCTGTGGTTGCAGAAACTTATGTACTATTTGGATGGGATTAGTTTTACATAGGGATGTGGACTAATGTCAGTTTACCACAGGATGTCTCCGTAATCTCCGTAATTCTACCAGAGATGGAAGTGGTAGCTTGGGTTGCGCCCTGGTGTCACCTCCCTGTCGGCATGTACGTGCTACGTTGCTTCCTGTAAGCATCAGCTGAAGGATAATAATAATTAATGATTAGCCCAAAATGAAATATTGCCCATGATCAGGATTGTGTGTACACAACAATTAGCAATATGGATTTATATTAGGCCTACCTAACACAACCAGAAGTCTCGTAGCTCTGATGAGTGCTTTCTTCTCGACCTTTTTGATTGGTCTCCCATGTAGGGCTATGCGAGCATTAGAAGAATGTCCACTATCACGACTGCCGACAACACAGAATGCCTCTTCAAGCGCCTCCATCATCGAAAAAAAAAACATGAAAAACTAGTTGCAAACGTGGAAAAATGGTTGTAAACAGGACATGACGAAATATTTACATACAATTTAAAAAGGATCGCTCTCGCATGGGATTAATATTACCCGAGGTATTTTCTCCGGACCGTTTTACCGAAGGTAAAAGTTGCCGTAATTTTTACTGACTTTACTGACTATCTGTAATGATTACAGACATGGCGCACTCGGATGGGACTAAAATCCCTGTTAATAATTACTTTACCCCACGTCTCCACGTTAAACTGATCCTGTCCAAATAGAGCTTTACTCTACCAACATTTACTCTGTCGATTCGGTTGCTATGTCACATTGATTTTGCTGTTTTGAAAAGGTGTCTGCACCTCACTGTCTGAAATTTTTTTTTCCCCAGAAATGGAAAATCTGGCATTTTATTTATGGCAACAAACAGAACATAATTTTACAGAAACAGTGGGGATTGTAGTGAATTATTGCAACACGTCCAACTTCAGCACTCAAAACTGACCGTTCACAAAGATCCCTCCCCTTACTGTTGCTACACCTTGAAGCTTTTCGTTCTCGTACAGCCAATTGACCATCAAAATTCGTAGTATTTTTTTTAAACAGTATATGTTTAACTTTTAAATTTAGATGAGAAAAGGCATTTAGAGGGCGGATTAACTAATTTGTGTGGCAAAGGTAATGCTATTTGACTGTGGTGGCTGCTAATGCTGCTAACATTAGCTATCCTAATTTCTGATGTAGTAGTATCCAGTCAGCTTTCACACGGTGAGGAAATACTACACAATGGATTTGAGCTGCAACTCCACAAAATAACGTAACATTAAATCCTCCTTGGCTGAGTAACAGTTAGGTTTGGATAAGAAAACCCATATTAAACGAGCCCCAGGGCTAATCAATCAAAGACCATAGTATTGATACGATCGGCTATCGGTTCTTAGTTTACTATTTATCTTAAAATTGGTACTTGATTGATTGATTGATTGATACATTCAATCTAAGCTGCTGGCTGAGACAAACAGCCCCTCCTCTCTCTACCAGCACTAATGTTACCTGCACATCAGGAAAGAGGGAGCAGGACAGAGGACAGGAGGACAAGAGGAATGACTTACAGTGACTAAACTTGTGATGTCAGTAATATTATTTATATAGTAACTTTGCTGTTGTAAAAAATACTGTTGCTGCTCTGGAAACAATATTTAGTTATATTAAAAATGTTCAATAACTTGGCTCTGAATTTATTCATTTTCAAATTACTATATTTCTAAAAAGCAATTATTTAGAAATGAAAAAGAACCGAGTATCAAAAAAATCTTAACGATACCCATCCCTACTAACAGTTACAACTGTAAGTAGGCTGGTAAAGCTCGTTAGCTGGACATGCTAATGTTTGCAAATCAGGTTAGAGAAGACAAAAGGACACATTCCTTGCACTTTTGCTTTGTTTTTGGAAATCTAACAGCCACCACTCTCCGAACTAACTACAAAGGCTCAGCTAACTGTCATTTTACAATTTTAATAAGCTATATTAGCACGTGACATTGAGATATGTGGTGGCTCGTGACAAAAAAGGGCAAATACCTGAAAATAATCAGAATACAATTAGCAATTACAAAACAGCTTCTCATTGAGGAATATTTTCATGAAAAGCCTTTAATGTTGAACGAGGACCTTACACCCTGAAGGGCAAATACTCCTGAATAAATTTCCCCTTAATGTAAATAGATATTTTTTTCATGCAGCACACATTTTCTGGTGTTTTGTTCTTATTTCACCGAAGGCACAGTGTGACTAAATGGCAAACCCCAGGTGAGGACTGAATGTGTAAGCAATTATACCTCAAAATGACTTTCTGGGGGCTGATTTATCTCCACTGTGCACGGAGAGTGTATTATGAAACCCAGTCAGCGCACAATAAAACCCTTATTACACAAGCAATGAATTTCATCAAGGAGTAGAGCAGAAGAGAAAAAAAAAGATCCAACCATCCATCCATCTGTAGAGTCACTGAGTCTACCTTGTGTTGAGCTGCAGCTGAATACAGAGCAGCCCAGGGAAGCCTCCACAATCCCTGGCAAGATATTCATTACAGCCACAAACCTCCAACTCAGCAGAACAGGAGAGCAGGATTCAGTCAGAGCAGCCATCTCCAGTGGCTCTGATTTCATGCTCCAAGCCGCATTTCCCCCGTTGCGGAACCCCCCCCCCCCCCCAAACCCCCCCCACCCTTGTTTTTCCATTGTTCCAGCCGTTTTTCCGCTCGATGTCGGCCCACAAACGTGACTGCACGCAGAAAGTGGCCATCACGCTCAGGAGGGTGAAGCTCTCCTCCATGAGCTGCCAAGAGGAGAGGGATTGGATTTCATCACCTGACAAGAGCTCTATTTACCTGTGTGTGTGTGTGTGTGTGTGTGTGTGTGTGTGTGTGTGTGTGTGTGTGTGTGTGTGTGTGTGTGTGTGTGTGTGTGTGTGTGTGTGTGTGCCCTTAATTGTGGCTTCATCCATGAGGAAAAAACGCTCCTGCATTTCTGTAATATAAACCCATGTAATAATACGAGGTCCTCTCTGCTCCGTTGTCGGGGTTTTAAATCAATGGCGGAGGCTCTGCAGCCCTGACTCCAGTTCAGGGTGGATAATCACACAGAGATCCAGCACACACACACAGTCAGTTTTCATGCAACACACATTGTTCTGTTGTCACCAATTATTTTTTTCTGTTCTTATTTTTAAATCTCACAAAGGTTTAATAGCTGAGTTCTTCACATATGACTAAATGACTAATAGGAGGGAAGCATGTAAAAACTCTAACGGCAGGCTGACTCAGTGTTCAGACTCTCTGACTGCAAATGGCCAGATGTCAGCAGCTGCCTCATGAAGAATGTGTTTCTCTCTTTGAGGATCACCTCAGGGTCAAAGCTCATCTACCGCAGAAGCCCGCTGGTGATACACGTGTTCTGCAAGACAAATGCATATATAGCACGGAAAAGCAGAGACAAAAAGACGACATCAAGGAGGGTCAACCCTGTCCCTTAGAAATCATGTTTGTATGTTACTAAACTGCGTTCTTCATTATGTCGCTTGTGGAGGTGAAATCTCTGCCTGGATTATGATCAGAGTCAACATGTCTTTCAGGTAATGAAACATTACATTCATGTATTGTGAAGGCTTCACAAGGAGGTGGCTGGGGAGGATGGCGGGGGGTACAAAGCGTAGGACCATGACACCAGAACCTCAGGGTTCAGGGCTCAGGACTCTGGTCATAGGTTTAGGCAACAAAAGCACCTTGGTTACAGTCAGGGAAAGATCATGATTTTGGTTAAATGTTAATAAAAAAGGTAATAAAATAATATCGCTGCAGTCAAAAGTGGACACTGTATGGCAAGATTGCTTGTTTTTTTTTTGGTGTTTTTTTACTAAACATCTGATTTAGCTCTCTCAGACAAAATGTACAAAGCACACATATGCAGGAAGAGGTGATTACAGACAATCACGAATATACTGTTAAGCATCTATGTATCATATGTACTGTATATGGAAACACTCCGTCCCATTACAGTAGACACTGATGCAGCAACATTTAAGTAAGAGAAAAGACAATAAATACCAATTAAAAGACATAGTATGACAGAATAATAAAAAAAAAATAAAAGACACTTGGGCAGTGACTTATGGCATCAGACACTGACGAAAAAACTTGTCTTTAATGTGGGCATGGTAGGGAGCCGGTCACCACTGTAGTTTAACGGCGCTTGACGGCATCAGGGTGAAACACGTTGGGACAAGAATGAAAGTTAAGGTGCAAAAGTCTGAGTAAGGTGGGTGGGAGGGGTGGTGGATGGGTCCAGCAAACACAGACTTTCACCTGGGAGAGCAGTGTTTGTGTCCCGTAAGATTATAAAGCCAAACCCTGTTCTTTTTTCCTAAACCTAACCACGTGCGTTTGTTGTTGGAGGAAAAAAAAGTCAATTTGTGGTGCTGAACTGATGCAGTGTGTTTATTTTGAAAGAGACTGTATGTAAGTGGTAAATTTCCTGTAAAAACAACAGTGTATTTTGAAAGAAGACAACGCATGTAACAGGCAGAACTTGACACGGTGTCCCAGAACGTCCACAACCAACACACCCAGGGTACCTTTCACGGAGTATGTGGACGTGGAGAGTCCATGACCAAACACATCAGTCAGAGAAGGAAAAAAGTTAAATAAATAATAATAAAATACCCCACTTCATCATCCGAAAATGTCACTTTGCCAATTTTCAATACTGCAGTTTATCAATCCCCTTATGTTAGATATTCCATTGGTATAAGATTGCCTGTTTTGGTAGAAAACTATTTCAAATTAAGATTGTACAGATGACTAAAATATGTTTTCAGTGAACGTTTTGTTCAGTATAAACAGATTTGCAGTTTGCCAGATATGTAATTAGCAACACTTCCTCATTATGTTAACAGAAAACGTCATTTGCTCGACTTTAGGTTTCCCCTTAAAAAAACATATTTGCTGTTTCAAATTAGTTGTACATTTCTAGGAGACAGGGCTGTGAGGGCAGCACCATAAAATAATCTAATAACATAATTGCAAAACGTTTTGCCTTGATATGATTTAATATGGCATCTGATGGTGACAGCAACCGATTTTTATTTGCACTAAAGGCAACCCCCATCCATTATACAATAAAGAATACAGGAAACTACAGATAAGGGAAGGCATTATTAATATAGATAAAAAAGATTATAGTATCATAAGATAAATCTGAACCCAATTAAACCCACTGACTCATTAAGATACACAACAACTAGAAAAAGACAGATAAAAAGAAAGGAAACTGCTACTGAATAAATCTCTGAATAAATGTGGTGACAGAGGATAAGCATTAGGTCTCCCCTCCTCCTCCTCCTCCTCCTCCACCGCCATGAATAACTATGCAGGCCAATGACCTGGTGCTATATCACAGGGGGGACAAGGTTAGATTAGCAGAGAGGGGGAGCAGCAGAGAGTCAAGGCGCTGGAGTGAATTGATATTGAAACATCACTAACACCGCTGCAGCCATCGCCTCCTCTCTAATGACCAGGCTCGTACACACACACACACACACACACACTGGTTGTGGTGTGTAATAGTCCTGTGGGAGCTGGAGGGAGAATGAGGTAATGATGAAAAAAGCCTGTGACAACAAGAGAGGAGCTGTCGTCTAATGAGCTATTGACATTTTCAGAGGATGAGTTCGAGGAGACACGCTCAGCAGCTGGATTTAAAAAACATGAATGAAAACTGCAGAAACAATTGAGAGGCATTAAAGACGACTGACACTGACATGAGAAATTAAAAGCATCGCAAAAACAGAAGATCAGGTTGCAAAAATTCAATGATGAATGCATCAATAGTGAAATCATGCATGATGGAGGAGGAAAGGCTCAATGTGAGATATGATTTGAATCCCAAATCTTTTCAAAACACATAACAAACATCAGAAATAACTGCACAGCGTTGGGAACTCCCATTAGGGCCATTTTTATGCCTCTACAGTACAAGCATGGTGATGTCTTGAATAATCATACAAAACACTGCACATACTGTATAATCAACACCAGTAATGATGTTGTGTTTTGAATCGCTCTAATTTACAGAAGAAGAAAGAGATGTGCACACACTGTGTAGCACGGAGCCTGAGCCGTATTTTCCTGTAATTATCACAGCAATTTGTGTCGTCTGTGTGAAGTTAAGACTGATTACAAAAATATTAATTAGTGTATGAATTGATTTTCCTTCTTTTTAAAGCACTTGGGGAGTTTTAGCTGTGTATTTTCACATGTCTGAATCGCAGAGCAAAACATGATTGTTTGTGCCGTATGTTAGTCAGGTCACAATTTCGATGACTTTGGAGTGAGACCAGGTTGTGAAAAACTACATTCATGTATCACGTATGATTTTACAAGGAGGTTAGACCAGGCTACTAGGGGTTGCAATGTCTGTCGGTCCAACGCATTCTCACTCCGACCCTGTCACATATTGACTTTCTGCATCCACATATGACATGCAAGGTACCCTGGGTGCATCGGTTGTTGACGTTCTGGGACGCTGTACCAACTTAACATTTACATACAGTCTCTTTCAAAATAAACTACGTCGGTACAACATTACAAATTGATGTTTTTCACCTTCAACAACAAATACACATGGTTGGGTTTAGGGAAAAGATCAGGTTTTGGCTTTAGAATCTTACGGGACACAAACACCACTCTCTCGGGTGAAAGTCGATGTTTGTTGGACCCATCCACCACCCCTCCCTTCCACCCCAGTCGTACTTTTGCTGCCTTAACTTTGGTCCTTGTCCCACCACGTTTCCCCCTGACACCGATGGGTGCGTTAATCTATAGCTGCAACCAGCCGCGTATCATGTCGACATTAAAGGATGGCATTTTTCATTGGTTTCGTTGGTTGCTTAAGTGTTACCACAGTACAGAGGAAAAGGGGCGGGACTCAGGAAGGGTTAATTGTAGAAACTTAAAAGATCCATTCATTGTCATCAGGTCAAAATTTGAATTTGTCCAGTACTTTGGTTCATGACCAAATACCTGCAAGACTAATGACATTCCCATCAGCCACAGCTGCAACATTAGTAAGCAACCACATTAAACTGAGATGGTGAAACACTGTAAATATTATGCCTGCTAAACATCAACACACTAACATGCTGACATTAGCATTCTGCTCAAAGCCTCAGAGAGATGGTGGCATGGCTTTGGACTCCTTTAGTCTTGTTATGGGTTGAGTGTGCAGTCACGACCACAGACATTTGTGGTTAGTTTTTCTTTCTGTCCTGTGCTGTAATTTAATCTTTTTGTACATCCAAATGCTTGTATTTGTGAGTAATCGACCACATTTCCTGGAATAGCTGCCAGAGAAAACTATGTCACATGGTCTTCATCTCTGTAATTACTACCTACTTCCTAAAAGTCCTAAAAATGTGCCACAGATGGAATAATGACAGCTATTGAACTCACCATGCAACAGATCCATTTCAGTGACAACTCTGCAAACTCAATCAGCTGATGAAGACTGTGTGATATGGTTAAAAGCTCTGGAAAGAAAAATCATCACATGAATCATGGGTTTGGATTGTTTGGTTAAACTGCAATTTTCAAGGTCAAGAATAAATGTGTGCTTTCCAAACTGGAATTACCACCTTGTGGTTGCATCCCTCTGTGAACCACTCAAGTTGCAGTTACTAAATACATCCATATCTGTCCAGACACATATGTCGCCATGACAGTAGACACTTTTCAAATATGGATGCTGCTGCAAAGAAGCTACAAATCCTAAAACATGGATGCTTCACACACATCCTCAACCCAGCAGCACAGAAGATCTATACAGTCACCACAGTTTCAAAATGGGCACCCAGGATTAGTGTCACCAGTATCCGACCAAATGTTTCCCCTTCTGTTCCTCAGTTATGCCCTGTGTCCGAAATCATTCACTCATTCACTGCTCCATAGTCACTATAAAGGGAGTTAAATGTAGAGGACTATATAGTGAGCTCATCTGCAACATGGACAAACACTTTCGGACTCTACTCAGGTCATTTTCTAGGTGCCATTAATTACGTCATTGCTGTCACACAATTGAAGCATGTCATATCAACTTTAGCTGGTGAACCATCCATAACAAATACTGACATGTGTATGTGTGATAAAAACATGTAATTATATCTAGCATACAAAGTACTTTGTGGCGATTTGTATTGTGTTGTGTTGTGTTGTGTTGTGTTGTGTTGTGTTGTGAGATGCTGCTCTGCTCACATTAAACATGTTAATAATGTTAATGTTAATGGAGAGAGAGCAACACAATTGCAACCTGTCCTACTAAAATAATTATTTAGTGTGTAACCTTTGTTGTAATGTAATTACTTGTGAATTCAATGGATAACATTATGCATTATGACATTATGGCACAAATCAGAGCTAATAGCGACCCAGCTTGCTAACATTAGCTAGCATTATTAGCCCTACTCTGTACAGTAACTGTTAACCTCTACAGAAGATCAGTTGCCATTTTTATTTTTATCTCTTCAGAGACTGATGGTTACACATTAAATTTAAAGTTTATTACATGGCAAAGAAAAACTGGTGAAACAAACTTCAACATGTCAGTATAAGTTAAACATGTACAGAAGGTTGTACAAGAGTTGCTCTTTCTCTTCTCGTCTGTCTTGGTGTCCGTCCCATACAGTCCTGCTGTTCCATACAGTCCGTCCGTTCCTTTGGCTCAATGCATGATGGGATTTATTGCTTGGTTAGTGACCATCAGTTGTACACTACTTTTCACTGTGCACTGTGGGATACTTTGAGTCCACAGTGTGGTTCCAACTATACTTTAATTCCCACTATACATTCGGACAGCACAACAAAATGTCTAACTCACTTTATAGTGGACTATATAGTGAGTAGTGAGTGATTTTGGACACAGCCATGGTTCTACAGTATGTACAAGTACATTATGATGTCATAGTGAAGTTAACCTTTGATCTTTTGAATAAAAAATGTCACCACTTAATCATTATATCCTATATTATATCAGACATTTGTGTGATTTTTTTTCGTAACTAGCGTATGATTTCTTTATGGCCAAAAACATGTTTTGTGAATTCAAAGTGACCTCTGACCACCAAATTGTAACCAGTTCATTGTTGAGTCCAAGGGACGTTTGTGCCAAATTGGAAGAAATTCCTTCAAGGTGATGGAAAACCCCAAAACATAATTCCTCCAGCCACAGCTATCGCCTGCGCAGAGGCATGAAAAGTTGCCTAAACTTGTTTCAGTCATGTTGGAAGGAAGCTACAGTGATAACAATCTGGAAATCCATCGGTAAAAAAAACCTTCTTTACCTCTGGAGGCACTGCCCGTAGTTTTTCAACTAACGGAAGTGCGAGGCACTGCCCGTAGTTTTTCAACTAACGGAAGTGCAGGGGCCTCGGGGATCGCTCAACCCCTTCGCTTCCGGCGGTGCCCC
Source organism: Epinephelus moara (assembly GCF_006386435.1). NCBI lineage: Eukaryota > Metazoa > Chordata > Actinopteri > Perciformes > Serranidae > Epinephelus > Epinephelus moara. The sequence goes on along the minus strand of NC_065529.1, from coordinate 34,720,387 downwards.
CAGGGAATCGCCTTGTTGTTTACAAATACTTCCAGGTAGAAAACCAGCAGAGTTTAGCTATATATATATATATATGTATACATATATATATATTTATATTTGTATATATATATATCTATATATATATATATATCTCACATTTTTCGCGTCACTATATCACCGTGTAGACTAATCTGATGTTTGTATATAAACACAATGATTGAACAAACATTACTATTTATGTGTGCACGTTTTGTAATTAATAACATGGTTATCGTACATAGATTAGCTGGGCTAACCGTTAGCTGTTAGCCCCGTTAGCGGTGTCTGTAGTAACTCAGTAACTCAATAAACGGTCCATGAAAAAGATATTTTTTCCAGCGGATGTCTTAGTTACAACATGATTGAGCTAGCAAAGCAGTTTTATGTTGCTATGTGTGGTATTTATTCAGTTTTGGGAAATCACAATGTCTAGAAAGCATCAGTGGCTGCAGCTGACAGGGACAGCTAACAGCAGCAGCAAAGCTAACATCAGGACGTCATCTGTTAAAAGCCTCCGGTTGTCGGATACGACATGAAACTACTCCAGTTAGTTCAATCATTTTGTAACTAAGACATCCGCTGGAAAAAATATTTTTTTCACGTTGACAAGACGGCGTTTTGGGTGCAGCGGTCGCCATGGACGCGGAGCTTGCTGTTTCTGTAGGTACACATTTCCTGGGGACACCTGCATGTCTTGGCCCCGCCCCCTCCATTGTGATTGGCTAAAGCGCAGCATAGTTCAAACTCAAACTGCTGTAGAGTGAGTGACTAACAGACAGCAAAGTAGGACCTTGAACTAATGACTGAGGATAAATTTTGACCCCGTGGCTAGACTAGTTGCGAACCACTGAGTTAGAGCATTATCAATATAAAGTCAAAGGCTTTGCTCCAAATTCAGGAGGTTTAAAGGTTTAATTGGATTGTATTACATTGCTGTTGGTGGAAAACAAGATGTCCTCTTTTATGACTGATGTCAGTCTTTATGTTAGTTGAATATCTGTACAAAACAGAAAGCCTTGGAAGAAAGATATTACTCTTGAGAAAGCGTGACAAATATTTTGAATATTTTTACATTTTTCCTCAGACTGTCAGCTGTTTCAGGGGAAGCATCTCAACACAAATACATCATTTTTAAAGCGGCTTTCACCCTAAAAAATAGCTGCATCTGTCCGATGATCGTGATGAAACCACTTCATGAGGGTGAGATGATGGGAGCCATTTTTCTTGTACTATCAGAGGCTGTGATGCATTAGCACAATCTCGAGACAGACACACAGTGTTGCAGAGACGTATCACTAAGAGTAATTGACTGGAACTCGAGCCAACAGACACAGGAAGGTCTCAGTAGAGTGGCTGCCACTTTGGGTTTTAAACACATTAACATTGATTTTTCAATGTTCTCTTGTCATCACAAACTGTACAGGCCGAGAATCAGGAAGCCATATTGGATCAAGCTTCTTTTACAGGTGAAATACTCTGTGATGTGTCATAAATCTGAAGTGTGCAACATTTCAAAGGGCAGAGGTGGTACTGACCAAATTAACACAGTCAAGTTCAATAATGAAAAAAGTAATTATAGTGGCTTTTAATTAATTAAGCATTCTTCTGCCAAGGTTAGTACATACATATGTAATATTGTACTAGAGTTATGAGTTTCAATAAGAGGAAAGATGTGAGGTAGTTAGAGGCTTTAACAGCAGAACTTTATAGATGAATATCAGGAAATGATTATTCTGTCTTGTCATAAAAGAAGTCCATCAACTTTGTGATTCAGAGAGCAATAATGAGTTCGAAATGAACCATTAGTGATAAAGTGTCACACGCATGACAAGTAATAATGGAGCACTACAGAATCAAGTACAGACTTTAAAATGGACTGTTTTACAAATTAGAATGGACCAACAGCCTCTAATTTATATACAGAAATTTGGTAGTATTTGACGCCATGGGAATGAGAACAGGCTGAAAGCAGACTGAGGAGGGGTCAAGGTCTTAGTTGGAGTGGAGCCAGAGTCACATTAAATTGTATCATGTGCATATAAATTAATTTTGAGGTACATGTTATTTTTATAAGAATATTATTTATATATAATCTGAACAGTAATAGACCAAGATTAGAGCCCTGTGGCACTCCATCACTGATGATGCTGATTCAACACCATCACTCATAACAGTGTAAGCTCTCCCTGTAACAACCAACTGAGCGCAATATCAACTAAATACTGTAGTTTGTTAAGAATAGTTTAATGATCAACAGTATTGAATGCTTTTGAAAGGCCACTAAAGACAGCAGCTCAAGAATGGAGACAGTGTCAGTAGTTAATGAAACTGCAGCTGTTATAAAAGATTACTACTGTATATAAAAGTACAGCAGGTTATAGTGTTGCTGTTGCCTGACAGATTTGAAATATTCAAGACTGAGCCACATTGCCTCCAGTTTTCCATACACCAACTGTCACAACCAAAGAGTCACTGCTGTCTAAACAGTCAGGCCACAAACCTGTGCAGCTATATATGTGAGTGTAAACAAAGACACAGACTGTGCTGCACGGCTGCCTGTGTAAATACAGGTGGGATTTGCTGTGGACAAATTGCCTCTTATTCCTAATGCAAACATAAAAGAATACCAGAGGGGGAAAAAAAACATCATCCATTTTCAATTAGGTGTCACTGCTAATGAGATCTGAAGCCCTTCATTTTAATTACAAAACTGTGCGATCGTAATCACGGGCAGGCTGGAATATCCATGTTAATAGAAAATTATACATTCAGCAATGTGTGGAAGGAAAAAAACTAAGATATGGAAAGTATTTGGAAAAGACATTGTGTTAATATAGTTAAAATATATATGGGATAGTGTATTTGTTTAAGTCCAGAAGTAGCACCATCTTGTACAAAAATTGCCTTTAAATCTTCATCTAATTGAGACAATTATAAATATATAGAACGCACTTTCTTTGAATCACTGAAAGTAATATTACAGTCATGTAACAAATGAACAGACAAACACTAGAAATGGTTGAGAAACCTGGGGAACCAGGCATTGAAATATATGGAGTATTAGACAATTACCTGGGCATCAATACAGCATCAGTGTACATCATCAAAATAAATAAATTACAGACAGGAAATGGCAGATGATGAATCCTGGGAGGGCAAACGTAACCTTGCACTCCAAACTGCCAATATTCCCCTGACACTGAAGCTCATGTTCACTCCCTCTCCAGAAAATGCATTAGACGCAGATGATATCCCGAGCCCGGGCCTTCAATCTATCCCACACAACCACTAATCTGTTAATTGATCTGGCGAGGGGAAGGAGAGAAAGGGTGTGTGTGTGTGTGTGTGTGTGTGTGTGTGTGTGTGTGTGTGTGTGTAGGGGATGGGGGGGATGACATTACAGATGAAATATATAATCTTTTATAATAGGTTCAGGGACCTTGAGTGCGATGAAAGCTGGCTGTTGTTTGGAGGCCCTCTTTAAGAATTCATCCATCCCAGTTTATTGTTGCGATCTCTGAGAGCAGTTTATGCTGCCATTGTTCAATAGAGACTTCAAACTGTGTTGAAGATGTAATTCAGACACTTAAATGGGACATTTTTTGACAGATAGCACCACCCACAATACAATATATTTTCCAACTGAGAAAAGGTGTCAGATTTCAGAAGATACTGCATACATCAAAGTGGGACATCACTGGCATGATGATAATAAATCTGAAAATGTCAAATGAGATGCTAAATGGGATGTTTTACTCAATAAAATCAAATTAGAAGTTACGTTCCTGCCTTGTCTTTCATTCTCAGTGTGGAAACAAGACTAAGGGCCCTATATGAATAATTTATATAGGACAAGTTCATTAAGGGCACGTCCAGCCACTTTTGCTTGTACAACAGCACATAATCTGGCCATAAAGTAAGGTGCATGGGGAAAAGGAGTTATATTCAGTCCCTTAATTTATCATAGGTTTGTGTTTTTTGCCTCAAAATAGAAATACACTAACAAAATGGGAAACTGAGAGGCATAAAAATGGAAGCCATACTGTATGACAACACAAGTATGGCTTCCATTTGTATGCCTCTCAGTTTGCCATTCACTATTTTAAAAAAAACTACACCTCCCAGGAGGTGGAGCTCCTACCACCACGGTTGCACACAGGTGTATTGTATACAGCCAGTTAGACTGCAAATGGTTACTTTTTAACATCCTGTCCATTGTTGCCTTCTGTATGCCCTGATAAATGTAGAGCAGATAGAGGCATCAGGAAACAGCAGCTAATAAACATCAGGTTGCATCAATTAGGTGATGCTTAGTGTTACTGCTTGTAAGATAAAACATCCACACGTATCAACACCTATGGTCATGAACTCTGTGTAATGACCGAAAGAATGAGATCGCGGATACAAGCGGTGGAAATGAGTTTCTTCCATGGGATGGCTGGGCTCAGCCTTAGAGATAGGGTGAGGAGCTCAGACATCTGGAGGAAGCTCGGAGTAGAGCCGCTGCTCCTTTGCGTCGAAAGGGGTCAGTTGAGGTGGTTCGGGCATCTGACTAGGATGCCTCATGGGTGCCTCCCGCCCGCTGGAGGTGTCCCGGACACGTTCCACTGGTAGGAGGCCCCAGGGCAGACCCAGAACACCCTGGAGGGATTACATATCTCGTCTGGCCTTGGGGTCCGCCAGGAGGAGCTGGAAAGCATTGCCGGGGAGAGGGATGTCTGGGGTGCTTTGCTTGGCCTGCTTCCCCCGCAACCCTGCCCTGGATAACCGGATGAAAATGGATGGATGTATCAACACCCAATGATTTCAGCATGATGTAAACAGCTGCACTTTCGTAGAAGTTTCTAGACCAAGGAGCGGTTTTATCTGTTGATGACAAATGCTTCTTTAAGATAATATATCTTCACTTTGGTCAATTATTTTGGGGTTTTTGTATTGTCCATTGATGAATGTCTTTTTCGTGATGTGGTCTCCCGGAGCAAAGATGGTGGCACACCTGAGGCCTGTACTACAAAGCAAGATTTGGAGTTGGCGAGGCAACTTCAGGGTTAACTCTGGGGTTTCAGTGCTGTGAAGCTGGTTCTCCTTTTACCAAGATAAATCATCATGGTAACTTATGTTGAACAGCTAACTTGCTCTGGAGCAGGTTAATTTCAGAGTCACAGCCTGTCAACGACATCTGACCAATCAGATCACGGAAGAAAAAAGTATCCATGGACAACTGGAAGTCTGGAGTCTCAGGTAAAGGAGAGGAGCCTCAATACTGTTACAGGTCAGTAGAATCATATCATTGTTCCAGGGCTCTGTTTCCACTGGTTTTAAAACAGGTTTTGAGAAACACAGAGATCATTTACAGGATTTTAACTTATGCAAAGTTTATTTTAGTCTGCAGTGATAGCGTTGCTATTGATATACTCTGATTCCGTCACTGCAGCTCAAAATAACATGAGACACCTGTGTCAGAACCAGGACAAAACAGTCAGACAGTAACACCCTGCCTCTTGCACATGAATGTGCTCCTATCTGGATAGGAAAACCCAGAACTGACTGAACTAGTTGAAAACCAGCTTTGTAGTACCGGCTATTCAGACGGCCAGTGTTAGGGTTAGTCAAACCAGATAATGAAAAGATGTCCTGGGTAAGCTGAACTGGCTTCACAGCGGAGTCAGTCAGCTGTTGTTTCTGGACATGTCTCCCTGCTCCTGAGTAACTCCAGTGTTACAGTTCAGTCCTTCCACGCCTCTCTTTGTTCAGCAGGGTATTGGCATGTTGAAACAGATAGAGGTCTTCCCAAACTAAAATATATTTGTTAGCTGTAGCATTAAGTTTTCCCAAACTGGAAGGAGCCTGTCCTATCATGAAAACCGTTCCACATCAAAGCCCACACAAGTATGACGATATGAGTGTCCATTTACTTTGGTCATACAGTGTAAAAGCATGTAAATATTTGAGGGACTGTTACCCCCAAATCAGAGCTACATATTTTCCCTCTTACCTGTAGAGCTATTTATCAGTCAAGATTGTTTTGGTGTAAATGTGGAGCATTGGTGATATATAAGCTTATTATACCATGTTTTATACAAGCCCCAATAGCTGTATACTTGGGAGGATCACATTTTGTAACACCCAGAAAAAGAGTGCTTTGATTTGACTCAAGCCCACCTGGTACCAAACAGCCCTCCTACTTTTCTGAAGGGACCTGGAGAAGCTGGAGAAAGCTCAGACCGGGGGAGTCTGGAGGATGACAGCAGGCATTATTTCACAGGGAGGATAATGAATGCAAAAGTGTTTTGGTATTACTGCGCTTCTCAACCACTAAAGGGATTAAGGGCCCGATCAAGGCTGCAGTGTAGGTGATAAGAGTCAAAAAAACAAGAAGAAGAAGTGAGTCACACGCTCTAATCCCTTTTCCACCGTTCTCACCAGCAGACATTTAGCATCCTCCTCTGCTTGACACGTCCCCCTCTGAGACATAAGGAGCTTAGATGATGCAGCACATTTTTTTTCTCTCCTCTGAAAAATGTTCAGAAAACTTGAAGAAGAGCTCGTGCTCATGGTCTGCCTGGTTATTCTGACTCCTGATGAAACACAGACGCTTCTGGTAGTGTTACAGAATATATTATGCTGTAGGTTTCATTCAAAGTTATACGATACGATGCGATGCAATACGATAAGATACAATAAGATACCATACCATACCATATATGATGTGATATGATATATGATACCATATATTATATGATACCATACCATACCATACGACACCATGCGATACGACACCATACTATACCGTATATGATATGATACCATACCATACCATACCGTATATGATGTGATATGATATATGATACCATATATTATATGATACCATACCATACCATACGACACCATACGATACCGTACATGATACGACACCATATGATATGACACCATATGATACCGTATATGATATGATACGATGCCATACGATACGATACCATATGATACTATATATTATACGATACACCATACGATACGACACCATATGATACTATATATTATACGATACGACACCATACGATACGACACCATATGATACCGTATATGATATGATACGAAGCCATACGATACGATACCATATGATACAACACCATACGATACGACACCATATGAAACCGTATATGATATGATACCATACCATACCATACCATAAGTTACTATATATTATATGATATGATATGATACGATACAATGTCATACGATACAATACCATATGGTACTATATATTATACGACACGATACGATACCATATGATGCTATATATTATATGACACAATACCATACAATACCATATTTGAAATGACATGATATGATACGATACCATATGATACGACACCGTATGATACCATATATGATATGATACGAAACCATACGATACAACACCATAAGGTGTATGATAACATATTGATACGGTACGATACGGTATGATATGTTATACATTTATCATACAATTTTTACTGAAGTAGCTATCCCTTTAACGTGTATGGTTTGTTTTATTATCCATAAACAGTTTATCATTGATTTTTCCAGAATATAACAGCTGAAACAATTAGATGATTTATTCATTTAATTGTGAGGATTTACTTTTCTTTATCTAACGTGATTGTAAATTTAACGGGGAGCTATGCCCCATTTTCAAAATTCAAGACAAAACAGTTAGAACTTTGCAGAGAAAAGTTGCAGCTGTGTGAACTGGCCGTCTGTGCTGGACTCAAGCCGGCTGATGGTGTCTGGTCTTAAAACATCAAGCATGTCACCTGTTTCCGCAGCCAGTTGGCTTGTAGTGAAGTCCGCTGGTCAAGTCAAAATGGCTGCACAACTGCGTGTTCGCTTGCTGTGGCAGGTGCTCCCTCCCCGCTGAGCCCCGTTTCTGTCCTCACGTGATGTCACCAAGTATAAAGTCTGGAGCTGCTCCATAGACAGTTGGTGCGGCTGAATTTCAAGGAGGCTACATCATCTTAGGATTCATATTAGGAATTTTTATAAGATAATGTAAATTAAATAGGCTTACTATAAGGCACAAATATGTATTGCAGCACCAGATAGATTTTTTAAAGTAAAGGTCACCGACCCCTGTACCAGACCAAGTGAGGCTATGGCAATTAAACCTCTGATTGTTCAGAAGTGAATAAGAGTGTTTCATTGCTTATGAACTCAACATCTCATTTGTAAAACAGAGGACGTAGTCTGGCTTCAAATAAAATTGTAATCACATTTGCATCTTCTGGTATAAAGCACAAGCTTAGGTTTGTAAGTGATTATGTATTACAACAGTTACGGTAAGTATGTATCTTTAATATGAAGTTTAAACTGAAATCAGCTCAAATTCATCTGCAGTCACTGCCATTGAGGTGGTACCTTTTTCCAGGTAAATATTCATGAAAACTGGTATTTCATCAAATAAAAATCATGTTGACTATATCCAGTTTAGCCTTCAACCTTTCATCTAGTCTGATTTTTAAATCCCCCCCAGCTTTTCTTTGCACTGTAAATCAGTGAGAGCAGATTACAGAAAATCCTGTATTTCAGGTGAGAAACTAAAATGAATCCAGGTTGTGGAGGCTCAGTGTACAAAGCACCAGGATCACTGTGAGATTTGCAGCACACACTGTATATCGTCCTTCCTTCTTTCCAATGTACAGTGTTTTTGTGTGAGGAGGAATAATCATGAAAAGATGCACTCATTTCAATGTGATTGATTGTCCCATTATTCCACATTATATAACTCAGTGCTGGGATGCAGGGTTTGAATCAGTTCACTGACAGCTTCTCACTGAATGCGTCATGGATTTCTGTTCATATACTGACACCTTGTGGTCATTTAAAATAAGGCAACACATCGTGTGTATTGTGGAGCATCATACACTTTAGGGGTACGTTTTTTTCAACCTGTACCTTTTTTCCCCCATGTTTTTGCACCTCATTGACTAATGGGACCAACAGTAGTAATCGGTCCAGTTCTGAGCGTCATTGGTGCAGTCAGAACAGCATCCCAATGTCAATATATGTCCACTAAAAGTGTTTTTTTCCCTACCAATAACATGCTCTGACAACTCATGAAAAGCAGATTGACCCTTCTGTTAAAGAGTAAAATCCTTCTTTTTTTTTAATCCTTTAAAACCTGGAGCAACATCACTTTTCTTGTGCTGCATTCAAAAGCCTTTGACGAGTATTTAAACCTTTCAAGATTGAGCAAATTGGTCCCATTTCTTTCAAAAACATGGGTAAAAAAAGGCACTGAGCAACTTGGTAATGTCCCATGAACTGCAAAAACATATATATATATTTAGAAAATTAGTTTTAAAAAAAAATAGGGTAAAAGCTAGGGAAAAACTATATTTATATTTATAATAATTATTATTATATAATGTTTATATTTTTAAATTATGATACAGAACAATTATAGTTTTTTTCTTCTCCTTTTTACACTAATTTTGTTTTTAATTTTCTTTTTTTTTTTTTTTTTTACTAATTTTGTATTAATTTTTAAAGGTATTTTTTTCCTTTCACTGTTCATTGCCTTCTTGCCTTCCATGTTCTTAAATGAGTCAATTTGCTCAGGTTTAAAGGGGTTAACCAGAAACAGCTCTAAAAATTGCGTCAACAATTTCTACCAGACTCCATGTAAATAAACAGTAATTTAAGCGTGTACAGAGAAAGCATATTTTTATATCTAATTGGGTGGATGAAGAGTTTATTCCAACAAAACCTGAGCTGGTGATTGTTGATACAGTGGAAAGATGAACCAAGACCGTTTTCATGACTTTTATTTTGCATCTGTCGACTCTGACGGAAGTGTGAGCTACAGTGATAAAATTACTGTATATTTAAATGGAGTCTGGTGGGTAAGTTGATGGTGAATTTGGGGCTGGTTCTGGTTTAACAAAAAGGGTTTTCCTCTTCAACTGAAAGGTCCGTCTCTGTAGGGATGCTTTCTGTGCGTTGTCAGACACTCAAGATATTATTCTATTAGTGGAGTGCACTTTTAGTGGACATAAATTGATGCTGCACTGCAGGGGTGTCACTCAATAGTGGACCAACTTCAAAAATTGTTACTCCCATTAATTTCTTAATCACAAAACACAGGAAAATAGGGCCCAGGTTGTATACCCTACTGTTACTTCAAATATGTTACTTGTAGAGCGCACATACTGCCATAACACAAACTGCCTACCCTCCCTCTCAGTGCCACCTACTGATCAATGAACACAGTGGTTTCATACCTAACAAAATGTCCACGTGCAGTTCCTATTTTTGTTCCATATAAAGTTTCCAGCCCTTAAAAACAAACCTTTTAATTTCAGTCTTCTCAAATAAGTCAAATCCGCTTTGGATAAAAGTTTAATTCACAAAAATACATTGACCAATATAATGAAAATGTACTAAAATGTACTTTAATAATCCATAAAAGCTGGAACATCATTGACAGAAAAACACAAGAAGCATTATTAGAGTTGGTTTAGTATAATATATTTCAGCTTCAAGAGACATAGAAATCAATCCTTATTTTTCCCCATATTTCTTCTATAAAAGACCCATTTTTTTTCTGAAGCATTATTATGCAAAAAATGGCATTAGAATATATTATGGGAGCTATGAAATCCCAGTGACTGAGTATAAAATTAAGTCACATCAGAGAGAGATATTTGCAGAAGAGAAGTCCATGAACAACAGGGCGAACAAAGAAAAAAATATATAATAAAAATAATAATACATATTATAGACCTTGATCTATCATCACTGACATGACAGGCATGGAGAATAGGTGTATGGCTATAAAAAAATTCTCACTTTTCCACTTGATTTCACTTGAAAACATCTACACTTAATAACTGATGCATTTTTTTCATGCTCATTTTTGAAGAATATTTATAATCATACAACTAAAAAGAGGTCAACTTCCATGTCTTTCAAATACGATATTGATATTGAAAAAGATGAAAAATACTGAATCCAAGTTCTAACTTTGTTTTTCCTTCTTTTTAACGCTGTTATTTTCTTTTTGTTAAAACTGTCAAGAAATGAAAATAAGTGGGCTGCTGTCTGGCCACGTAGGCGGCTCATGGACACTTTTTTTTTAAACTTTCAGAGGCTTTTATCATCATCATCATCATCATCATCATCAGTTTGTGGTGTTTGTTGGTGCAGAAAATGGAGACTGTCCGTTCAGGGTTCACACTGAAACTGAGACACAGAGGAAGGTCCTCGGAGGCGAGAGACCAGAGTCTTCTCTTTCTCTTACTGTCTTTTCTTTCTCTCTCGTCACTCTCTCCATCTCTCTTTCTCTCTCACTCTCTCTGGTGTAGATCATCCTCGTCTTTGATAGGAGCAGTTCAGTCAGCTGATTCACCGTTTATGGCTGATGGAGGGAGGGGGGGAGGGGCTGTTGGAATGCTGGCACGTTCCAATCAGGGCAACAGTTCTTCATTACAGCATTTCTGCAAGACAGCACAGACGTTAAGACCTCGTTTCAAAGCTTCACTGAACACCATGTACAAGTAATCAGCGCCCTCTAGTGGCAGGTCAGTCACATTACACCTGTAGGAGGAGTAGGAGGACAGTGTAGGAGGAGAAAAACAAATTCAGGGCCACTGTGTTACATAAAACCACTCAGGAGTAAAATTTTGGCCTTAAAGCTACGGCTGTTAACTCTTATAAAAATAACCTGCAGTGTCATATTTGCCGAAACTGTCACTATGTTCTGAAAAAAGAACATGAGACAGATTATCTGTGAAAAAAACATGTCGCTCCTCCTCCTACTGCTTCTAAAGGCATTTGCCAGAATCTCCCACAGCTCACCAACAACAACCCATCAGAGCTGAGGAGTCTCTAAGCAGCTGTCAATCATGTCAATCACATTTTAGCAAGGCAATTCAAAGTGCTCTACATAAAACATCAAAAGCATCAAGACAAGGTGCAAAGAAACACATTGTAAAAGGACATTTTAAAGACAACTATAATATAGAAAATAAAAAGTTAAAATATTCTAAGACAGGTATAAAATCCAAGAATAAAAGTTACACTGCAGTGTGATAAATTAACAGACAAGTCATAGGCCTTGATTTAAAAGAACTGAGAGTTCAGGTCTATGGAGGGAGTTCATCTGGAAAAACACTCTGAGGTTCTTTATGACTCCCTAAATTAAAAAAATCACAAAGCAACGACCTGAACATGGTTAGTGCTGGAGAATGTGCGTTAACATGTCTGCTGGTCATTTTCATATCTTTTGGGAGTGTCCTAAAATGTCTTCTTGCTGGGTAGATGTGGTCACAGAGATCACATCAATAATGAGCTTACTAGCAGGTTGTAAAAAAAGGAATAACCAGGAAATGGCTGAGTAACAACCTCTGAATGGATAGTTAAGGAAATTTTGTGTGCTTTTTTCTTTTCATAAAAAATAAATAAATTGTTTAATTAATTGTTTAAATAAATAAGGCTTAAAAAATAAAAGAACTGAGAGTTGCAGCAGACCTGCCATTTTCTGGGAGTTTGTGTTTGAAAGCAGGAGCAGTTTGATGAGCACTGCCTAGTTTGACAGTTTGACCACAGTTCACTAGCGCTGACTGGCATGATTGACAGCTGCGTTAAAGACTCCTCTGCTCCGACTGGTTGTTTTTGTTCACGTGTGTTAAGGCGATTAGAGGCACTACAATGCAATAGACTAGGCATTGTATGATTTTTTTATTTTTTTTTACTGATTATTTGTCTCATTTAGTGAGAGTTTCAGCAAATATTACAAGCAATATTTTTTTTTTTTACCAACTTGAGCTTTAAGGGCGAAAGATCCATTTTTAATTCTTATTCTCCGATTCAAGATTAAGTCAAGTCAATTTTATTTACATAACTCAATATCACAAATCAGTAGAGATGGGCAGATGAAGGCTTACGAAGATTCAGGGCTTTCTTTCTAATTGTGCTGAAAAAAATTCAAAGCTTAAGGGTTTTAAATGCAGCAAACACAGTGACTTCTAATGGCTTGTAAAACTTAAGCATTCCTTCAAGATGAGTATGAAACACTGAAACATTAAATTTGTTCAGAGGAGCTGTATTAAATGTAGACGGCATTGCTTTGGTGCATCTGCATCATCTGCCCATCTCTACTAATCCGCCTCCAGGGGCTTTACAATCTGCACAGCATACGACACCATCTAACGTTGGATCCTCAATTTGGATAAGGAAAACTCCCACCCTCGAAAAAAATAATCCCTTGAACGAGGGGGAAAAAAACGGAAGAAGCCTCGGGAAGAGGAGGAGGAGGGATTCCTCTCCCAGGATGGACAGAAATGCAATAAATGTGTGTACAGAATACACCAACAGAGTAAAACTGCACAGCTGACACACAATACAACCAAATTGTAGATAGACTGTAAATATGTATGAAGAATAAAGTGTCATGCATAAATGCTCCCCAGTGTGGAGACAAGGTCTTAGCTTTCAAATTATTTAAGAGCTCTGCAGAGGTCTCCTGATTCAGTAACCAGCGAGGCAGCAGCTGCACGTCTTCCATATTTTTGAATAAGTGTATAAAAGATCCGAGGTCTGAGCTCATACTCACACTACCACAACATAAAAAAGGTTCATGACATGATGGATTCAGTGTAGTACACATTAGTGCGATTCTTCCTAATGTTCACATTGAACATTAGATCGCTCCCTGGTGGCTGACTGCAGTACAAGTCATAAACCTCACCCCATCCATGTGGACAGGACATGGGACGAACTAAAAGATCCACGTACACGTCAAATTCATCATTCATCAAATCATCCTGGGCTCCTTCTAAAACGTTTGGTTTTAATTTGTTTTTGATGCCCTAAAAATCAGGTGTGGTGTCATGATTGCGTGTGTGTCAATCAGTATGCTAGCAAATGGTGGCGCTGCTCCCGTGGGTCTGGAACTCAATACCGCAGCTCCACTTCCTGATCACTACTGCACAGACTCTGGCTCCAAAACTACAAGATGGCAGTGCCTGTATCGGAGATTTGTACGGTGTGTAGAAGAGGAGACAGGTCGTCCATCTTTTTATACAGTCTATGGTTTTTACCAATGGCAAAGCCTGAGGGTGGAGGACAGACAACAGTCCTGAAGGTGCCATGCTACCATCCAACCAGCCAGTGAGGGCAGTTGACTTGTCTCAGGATGCCAAGGAGAAAGTAAACCAATATTTTTCACAGCTGACATGTTGACTTGTGATGGTTACGAAGCACAGATGTTATTAACAAGATTAACGATGGATGCATTCCAATTAAATGTTCCGAGGCCATGTTATCATGCATGCTACTGCAGCTCACGACATGGCATGACCAACTGAGGAACTTAAAAGGAAAGTAGCCGTAACTAATGTCCTTGGTTTCACCTGTGCTTTTGCTGCAGTGACAGTCTGCTTTGGAGAGAGAGTCTATTGTGAAGTCTCCTGGATGTTTCTCCAGGTGGGAGGTGTGTATGAAACTCTAAGTGGATTTTAACGTTTAAAAGACAACCCAAAGTTACTAAGTCTATAAACTCTAATGGCAAAGTTGTGTATTGCAGTAATAAAACAACATGTGGGCACATCTGACTCAACACTGCAGAGTTTAACACTGAGGGGGAAGAAAGCCACCTGTTGCCTGTAAGGTCTGTCTGATTTTTCTCAAACACAGTTATACTCAGATCTTTTAAGACACATCGCTTCTTTTCTTTTTTTTATCTCCCATGTCTACAGTATGTCCTATAAATTCCAGGTTAAGAAAGGTCTATAATACTGGGGCTGCATCTGTTCTTGTATTGGTACTGAACCGTCATGGTCTGGAGGTCATGGTTTGATGCACGCAGCCGCACGCAGAACACACGGTATGTAGATTGATGCATGTAACATGGAACCAAAGATCACAAGCAGGAGCTCCACTCAGAAACTCAACACTTGCACTACCGTTTGTTTAAAATGTCTTTTTTCCTTCTGCTGTACCAAACTCACACCAAACTGTGAGGTACGACCTCTACTGAGCCAGCGAGATGCTGAGAAGCTTGTCCGTGCTTTTGTTTCTGGTCGTCTTCATTATTGTAATGCCCTATACACCAGCCTACTTTAAATTGCTATTGCAAAGGTGCTATAGAAATAAAGTTCATTCATTCATTCCTAACCCTAGGTATGAACTGAAATGTGACTTTTGTGCATCGTTACACCCCTAACAAATACTAATATTCTGCACCAATACAATCAATATACCATGATATCAGGTATCAGATCTCTGTCACTGTCAGCCACAGTAAATCCAGTGGCGGCTATAATCGCAGGCTGACAGCTCATGAGGTCAGCAAACTGGAAACTGCCCATGTTGTACAAAGTGAAATGTCCCATTAACTCTCTCTCTCTCTGTCCTGTCCGAGACTGGCACAGTAACCCCTCCCTCTCTCCTACACTGTATGAGCTTATGTGTTGGGAGCAGTGGAACAGGGGCGCTGTAATCCCATTAGTGTTGGTTCACTGGGCTGGCCAGCGTGTGAACGGGGGCGCGGACAGACACCGCCCCAGGGCCTGCTGACAGAGGCCCCACTCTCACACACTGGACCACTAACTGACCAACACAGATGGATTCAGACGAGGAACGCAGTGGGTGGTTCAGTGACCCTGATGTCTGGGCTGGGCACAATGGTGCTGTCTGTTTCACTAATCCTGTGTTATCTGTCATATCAAAGTTTTATTCCCCCCCCCCTCGGCCCGAAAGTTAAAAGTGAAGGTGGATGTAAAATCTCTGCTGCTGGCTGATTCGGTGACGCTTACGTTTTGTCCTGACAACATAATGAGTTTAAAGTGATTGTGAAACCTTCTGACCAAAACTTTTGAAAAGCTCTTGTAAAATGTGAGCTGCTCAGCCACACCCATTTTAATATATGAACAACAAAGAGGCCCTGCTGCTGACACCAAACCCACACTGCTTTAAGTTACATCTGTACACTTTTAATGAACTGTTTATGCTTATTATTTAATGCTGGCATACTGCATAAAGATCTCACAGTCTAATATAGAAAGCATTACTCATCAGGGTTTCCATTATCCAGTAATTACCGTTCTTTAACTGAGGCCGACATACTTAAATCTCTGTGGGGGAAAACTGAAGAGAATATTGTAGGTCTAACATCGAAAGCAAGCACTCATCTATTACATCGCGCCACCTAACATTGGACACTTTCTGTCTACACTTAAATTAGTTAAATATGCACTTCTCTTAGGTCAGTTACGTCATGTGAACAAACCACACACCTGTCAGCTGTGTGCTCCAGATCAGCCTGGATATGTGGGGTGAAAACTTGCTATCTTCCGCCTTTGTACTTTTTAAACAAATAAAAAACATTTTATGCTGTGATATTTACTGGAAATGACATACGGTGTAGCCAACAGAAAGTATGTTGTTATTAATGATAATCATTTACCAGAAACTTTCAGCTCCCTGGCGATCTCCCTCCAGCCAGCTGCCACCTTATTTAGGTTTTTGTAGTGAAATGAGGGGTAGGTAACTCCTCATTTCCACAAATCAGCCGCTCCTTGTCCACTGTGGTGCTTTCAAAGGGAGTGACAGGAATAACGGGGTTGTCCGGTAAAAGTTCAGCTCAGGCCGACAGAAAACAAAGCAATCAAACTGATTTTGTTGCCAACACTCGCTCGGGTAGCATTCAGTTAGAACATGATGTAAAGCTGATGGAAACTCTTCGTGTTGTATGCTATAATGATGAAGACACCAGATTTTAGAGGATGAATAAAGTGATAAACAGGTGGGCAACAGTCTCTCTCCTGCAGCAGTAACTCAGTACTAATATCAGAAACAATACAGGAGATTCAGCAAGAGACATTCATGTCAGAACACTGTCAGCAGAGAATATAGCTATTATGATTACTTGATTATGACAATGTGACACTGAGGTCTGTGTTAAGAAATATATTTTTCAACTCAAATAAAATAGTCAGCTACAGGACGGCAGCCCTGAACCGTGTCAGGATCAAGGACACTTCAGCGTGGTTGACACCCACAGAAATGACAGCTCATACTGAAGTCCTGCAGTCTAGGACAAAGTCTATTCATTTTGCCACCCTGGTGCCCATTAGTCTCAATGACTAAACACAGTGGGGGTGAAATAGAAAGCTTCTAAAAATTCGGGCAGCAACATGGTGTCAGAGGCTCCTGTATCATCAACAAACATGAGCCAACTAACCCAAAAAGTGTTGAGGCCTTAGTTACAATATTTGTAACTGTCCACTGACCATCATGCCCCCAGGCAGGGCTTGAACTTCTCTGTCAAAGCTCTTTTATTCTTCATACGGCTACGTCCTTCACTGTTGGTGTTTCAATCCAAGTGCAACACCATGAATGCCCTTTGTCTCATTCACACTGCACAGTTCAGCTTGACTCAACTCACGTTTCTACTGCAGGTACCCCCTCAGTGTAGGTGTAGGCTATCAGCTGATCGCCATAGTGACGCTGCATAAACTGCAGAGACGTCACGTTTAAGACAGCACTCACTGAATGCTTTCATCGGCAACCAAACAGAGGGATGTCTGTACTTCATCAACTGTATGTTGTAGTTTTGAGGGCTGGCATTTTCTAAAATCTGGAGAGCCAATAAGGAGCAAGTCGAGTTGAGTAGAGCCGTGAAAATTCAGCATTTGACTCTCCGTCCAGCTCCTCATCCTGCCTTTGAGAGTGGCCATGAAGAACATTTCTTTCCCAGTATAGTGTACGCTTTAGGCTTATACCTTCAATGTTTGGAAATACTGAGGCCCAACTCCGTAATCTCCATGTGAGGCTGGATATACATCATGAGATCTCACAAGATCTGCTCAACTGACTGAACCTAAACTCATCTTTCAAAGGAAACTTTCCACATCAGGCTGGAAACATTCTTACTGAGACTTTTTAAGTCAGCGAGTGGTGGGTTAACTGGGGTTAAATCTTATCAGCAGCTCATGGTGACCTCTGACCTACAGTGGGTTTTTGGCCAGTGTGACCAGCAGCAACTGCATAAAAGGGCAAAACACCATGTAGGATGGAGAGCTTTTGTCCATGGCTTCAGGGAACACACAGGCTAAAGTAAGTGTGTATATACAGTATATATTGTGAGATGATAGAGATTTGTCTCTCTGCAGTGATTTAGCTTCAGAGCTTAAACCAAAGTAGCTATGCCTTTACTATTTCTGTCTGTTTAAAGCTATTATAGCTGTTGTTACGAATCAATGACAGGGTTTTCCGACACATTTGTTTATTTGCGACAGCCCGCCAGGATTGAAACATCTGCTGCCACGTTTTGATTTTCTGTTTTTGGAGCTCATTAGGTGCACTGTTGGAATATATACATACCGTTTAGTTATTCATTGCTCCATACTCTGGCAGTGCAGAGCGTACTCTAAGCACAGAGAGCAGCAGAACGTCAGGTGCAGTGACAGTGAAAATCATTGTGCTGGCTGTTTGTATTGTATTGTATTTTGCTTTCACTTGCAAACAGCTGCTCCCCTCATTCATCCATCAGATCTGATTAGATCAACTGATTAATAATCCACCCTGCAACTTAAACACCACAAACTGCTGCTGAGGGACAAAATGAAGAGTTCCACCTGTGCTGCCTTCATGGACCCACAAAAACCTTAGAATTTACAGAGTGGACACAAACTGATACGCAAGGACACCCAGCCAAGAAAGGGGAAAAAACGGACCTAATGATTTAAACCGGTAAAAACACTGAATAAAGCAGTTCGACGTTTAACGTCATGAAAGGACTGCTAACGACAGCGGTCGACGCAAAAACACGAAGGAACTGGACTACTGTAGAAACACATTGGTGCAACATGCCGGACTCTATGGACGATGACGCTCTCCCAAAGTCGACGTAAACGGCTCATTCTAAGATAACGAAAAGACGGTGATTCTTATTTTCAGTACCTGGTTATACATTTTAACTTATAATAGTTTCTCAGCTGAATTTTCAGGTAAATCATGACACATATGACAGCAGATGTAACATGACAATTTTCACCTTCAGCTAAAATAAAGATGTATAATATTTAAGACAACTGTAGAAAAATCCTTAAAACATTACAGCAGAAGGGGAAAAATGCAGCTACCAATGTTTACAGAAAGGGCTGAAAGGTATCTAATGTCCTGTTAAGCTGCAATACAACACACCTACCATAGATGAAGATTAATTATTGCATCACGTACAGTAAATACCAGTAAACGCCAGTCTAAAATTAACAGACTTGATTCTCTATTTAGAAAGACTGACGGGAATAAGCAGCTTCGTTTACAGAGCGTGTCTGTTGCCAGACTTCCTCTTTACTAGTATCCGGTCAACTGTTAAAAAAGGCTGCGAAAAATACATGAAAAAAAAAAGAAGAAGCGATTCTGACTTTCCTGGGAAACAACCTGATGACAGATCCAGATTTCCTCAGATTTAACCAGCCGCTGCAGTCTGTTGAGGGCCATGTTTAAATCCAGCCATCATACAGTGACTCATTCATTCAACCGCTATGAAGACGTACAAAAAATTTGCTAATGAAAGCACTTCACACGTTTGAGGGCTGACTCAGGGGATGTTTGCCTGCCCAGAAACATTTAGTGGATCAGCATCAAAGAAGTGCTATTCATTGTCACAGGATGACAACTGCAGCCATTGACAGAGTGTGACAAGACATGTCGGACACATACCGCTGGGAAAAAGAGGTCTGATCTGTTGTCACGTGGAATAGTTCCTCTTAGGACAAACACTCCATTTGAAACCCAAGACAGAGAAGAGTTACACAACTAAACACCAATTAGCTGCAGTGGAATAACTACACACACCTCAAAACACACATATGCTTGGTCAAGTAAGATTGGAGGTGTCAAACACATGGCCCACAGGCCAGAACTGGCCCGCCAGAGGGTCCAATCTGTCCCTCTGGATGACTTTGCAAAGTGTGAAAGTTGCAAAGACGTCATTAATTTCATTTCTTTTTTAAATAAAATGCACAGCTATACTGTGGATCAGTGTAAACGGTCCAGTTTTACTATTTCTTCACTGAGGTAAATGGGAAGCCAGTGTGTTTGGTGTGTTCACGGTACCTTTCAGGGGTCAAGAGTATAATATTTGGCGCCACTCTCTGACTAATCATGGCAAAAAATGTAACTGGCGTGGACAACTGAAAACACAGATGATAAATGAAATGTTGGCAGGTTTGAGAAAACAGCAGACTGTTTTTATTCATATCCAAGAGATAAGCGATGCAGCTGTTAGCTACCTAAAGCTAGCTGCCTTATTGCTAACAAAATAGCATCTGCATCAAAGCCATACTATGAGGGAGAGTTTGTGAAGACTAGGGGTGCAATGAATAATCAATGTAGTTGACAAAAATCTATGACCAAATTAACTGCCGATGAATATAATACTGCAATGGCAACACTTTCACAACTAAAAATCTCCAAAGTGTGGGAACATTTACTGTTAACTCGGCCAAAAAAGATTGTGTGTTGTAACATTTGCAAAGCTGACCTCGCCTGGCATGGGAGTATATCATTTATATTGGAGCATCTGAAGAAGAGGCACGCTGGCTCTCCTGATGATGAAGGCTTGTCTTGTAAGTTAATTAGCTTTTTAGCTAGCTAGCTTAGTGTTAAAATCCATGATTTGAAGGAATTAAACACCATCTGTGACCCGCATTAATGTCCAGTGGCACATGAGCTGTAATGTCTTTTGTTTGACCAAAACACTAAATCCGACAGCGTCATTCAACCAGGTGATTTTTTTTAATATGGCGATCTGACAGAGTTAAGGAATCTGTCGAAAAAGAAGCAGGAGATGTGTGCTTCATGTTGAATAAGGACTGTTGTGACAGTAGGAATATTGAAATGCTGAAATGCCGTTCAGAGGCAGCTGCACAGCGGAGTCACTGCACATGTTCAGGGGAGCGACCATGCTGCTATATTGTAGAGGAAGATAAGTAAACAAACTACGACACGTGCCCCCTGTGACACAAGAGGTCAGGAAATTGTACACGATTTTATGTGACAAATAGATAAATTGATTGATTAATTGTAGTATATAGCAACCTGTTTGGACCCGGACAGGACGTGATTTCAGTTGAACATTTTGTTGTATCAACAGGAAAATGTATACCATCCTTTTTGTTAGCTAGCACAAACAAAACAGTCTCAAACTACATTTAAAAAGGTAATAAGCTAAATAAGAGCCATTACTTTATTGTGCAATTCATAATCTGAATAGCTGATTGTTAGTTAGACTATCAGACTAGTCCTTAGTTGCAGCCCTTGTAAAAACATGCATGCTGAAAAAATGAGAAATACTGTTGAAATTGGACTTGTTATTCTTAAGAAGTCAGACATCAGACAGGTTCATCTGTTTCATAAATGGATTGTTCATTAATTGTGAATGTTTTCAGAATTCAGAAAACATTTCAGAATGTGCATGTCCTTCTTTACATGAAAAGAAAGGGAAACATTTGGAGGTCATGTTATTTACAAGTTATTATGTGGCCCATGAACTTAAATGAGTTAGATGAATCGTACTCAGATGTTTATGAGGAGTCAGATTATTTGGACTAAACTGACCCTGTTAACTTAACCTAGCAAAATAACTAAAGTTTCCACAGAAACATTTTCCTTCTTCTCCTTCTTATAGCATTTGTTGCACCCCCATCTGCCTGGAGGGGGGGCTCTCTCTCTTCTCCAATACTCCTTATGTGCTCAGGTCCTTATAAAGCTAAAGAAGGGACGGTAACAACTGTTGACGCAATGTAATATTACGCTATACTGATTAATTTGACTCTACTTCACTGCAGGTAAACTTGTAATAGCCTGTGATGAATGATGACCCACAACTGATGTTAGCGGCATCATCTGAGATGACACAGAAAGATCAGAGCTATTATGTAACGCTAATTAACCTGACAGCCTGTGCCTATGCATCATGACCCCGTGAATAGGCAAGCTGCTGGGCCATTATGACTTACACTATGTGTCGAGAAATTTTAGACACACACACCTGGCTCAGAGCTGCTGCAGGGGCTGGAGGGGGATCTTTAAAGGAGGACACAGTTGGATTTCTTTTTTGCCTTCTTCTTTTCCACTGGCGTTTTCCTATTTATCTGTCTGACCAGGTCATAGAAGATCTGAGGAAGACGCCACAAACAAAAGAGAAAACTGTTAGTGATTTGACAGTGGTAAAATAATCCGTCATCATTCATACACAGCAACACACTGCGGCACCTTTCAAGGGGACCCATTATGCTCCTTTTCAGGTTCATACTTGTATGTTGGGTTTCTTCTAGAACATTTTTACATTTTTTAATGATCAAAAAACACTTCATTTTCCTTTATAATGTCTGTGCAGGAACACCTGTATTCACCCTCTGTCTGAATCGCTCCATTTTAGCACTTGTCTCTTTAAGCCCCCCCTCCCAAAAAAGCCCAGTCTGCTCTGATTGGTCAGTGTTTCAGGTCTTCCATATCCTGGCATCTCCGCACCATCATTGCAGCCATGGGAATGACTGTAGCAGAGTTTAGCGGTACTTTCTGCCATGAAAAAAAAAATCACCAATAAAAGCTGTTACACTTCCAAGCTCACAATCGGACATGTTCCAGCAAAAATCTGATCCGAAATCAGGGAGGAATTAACATCAGCAACCAAGAATACATGTTTCCCTGTTGTTAGCATGTAGCTACACATAGCAGTGTACTTGCAGATAAAGTGTGACTATGTATAGCGGCACTTTCTACTATTAAAAACCACCAATAAAATCTTCCCACAACCGTACATGTTCCAACAAGAATATGATCCAAAATCATAAAGTAACAATATCTGCAACCAAGATTATGTTAGCATGTAGCTACAAGTAGCAGTGTATGTAAACACTTGCAATAGCATGCCTGGAGCAGATGACCATATAAAGACATCCATCACGATCTGACATGAGTATTCAGCGGTCACACAGGGATTACTTTCACATGTGCTTACCTCATTATTTTTAACTTAAGCCACATTTCACATGAACATCCAACATTGCGACATTATATGTATAATGGGAAATAAGGAAAAGCATAATAGGTCCCCTTTAAAAAAATCACTTGTAGCCTCATCACTAAATGGATTTATGTCAGCGTTTACACACAGTAGGTTTAACAAGGGTGTAGCACTGAGTAGAGGGAGTAATCCAGCTGAGCTCATTATCACCTGCATCTTGGATAAACCTTAGTGATCTTTGTTAACAAAATAAAACTCTGCTGAGGTCGCTTTTCAATTAGGTCAGCATTTAAACACTTCCCTGAGAGATAAATGTAATGGTGTGTCTTGTGTTTGAGGACTAATTGTGTATAATATGGGCTGTGATTTGTATCTGTGTGCACTCACATCGAGGACGTTGATCTTTGACTTAGCAGAGGACTCTAAAAAGGCACAGTGGTTCCACTGTCTGGCCAGGTTCTGGCCCTGTTCCTTCCCCACCACACGCTCATCCTCCAAGTCGCACTTGTTCCCCACCAGGATCATCGGCACCTGAGGACATGCAAACAGAATGTAAGTATGAATCCCTTTGTGGAAAGTGTGTTAGTTTGTTATACATATATACACATAAGTTGACTGCACACATGCCACTAAAAATACAGCACTGTTTCTTTTAAAATATTTTCTTTATACAACATTGTACAACAAAATTGTCAGCACCCAAAGAGGAGAAACAACATCTGAAGCGATGAAAAATGCTGATCAAACACAGATGTGTCTTGACATTTATTTGAGTGGTAAGCCTGAAGGTTCAACAGTAAGCCCATAAAAACAGAGAACAAGAGGCAAGAGGAAGCGAGTGGTGAGGAACATTTGGTAATAAAAAATTAAAAGTTAGACAGAGAGGAGAATAAAGAAAAGTAAGGGCTTTAGAGGAAAGTGAAAAAGGATATGGAACGATGTTTGTGGGACAGTGTGAGGCATGAGCGAGATTTTTTTTATACAAGTGCCAATAGCAGTACACATTTTAAAATTGTACTTGCTAGATATAACTTTGATAACATGAGAAACAAGTTCTTTTTTTAACAAAATTGTCCAAAATTTATAAACAGTGTGTATGCATGTTTGCATCTTTTTTTATACTTTGCTTCGCTTGTGGAGCCAGCCTCAAGTGGCCATTAGAAGTACTACAGTTGCTGCTTGGTGAACACATGATTAACAGCTAAGTAGTCTATCCACTTTAATTTGAAGCCTGGATTATAGGGTCACAAACACAATCAAGGGAATCAATCCATCCCTGGAGGGAGGCCAAAGTAATCATTTAGGTTACACAACAGTGACAAAAGAGATTAAAGAATCAATATGAGCTTCCAATGAATGCAGTTTCTTTTGGTTTTGTTTCTTTTGAAAGAAAATCTTTTTCAACCAAAACTGAAAACACAACCACTGACATGAAGTGCAGCTGGGTTTGGAATCTCCCAAATACACAACACTTCTCCTTTCGTGCCCCGACTCAGATGTTTCAATGACCAAGGTCAAAAAAACAAAAACTCTCAGAGGAAGAGAGAATATTCTGGGCAAAACTTCAGCCCTAACTGTCACAGTGGGCAGAGCTGGGGCAGTCAGGGTGTCGGGATGCGTCTCATCCTGCCTGCTGTTTCCTGACCGTCTATCTAGGGAGCACGCTGGCCCGGAGGAAGTCATGGCAGCCCCGCCCAGCCCGGGATAACATCGCTTTCCTTCCTGAATGTTTTCGAACATTTCAGCTGGATTCCACGCTCCGACTGCTCCCTGGAATTATATGATAGTGTGAGGCTGTGTGTGTGCTTGTGCTCATTCGTCATTTAAAATTAGCTTTACTTTACCGCCCTCTATAAACCTGTATGACACCAGCGAAAAGCTCAAGACTCAAGTCTGAGGAAGAGTTCAGTGCTTTGTCTCAGTTTTCCAGGGGTTCACGGGATATTTGTGTTTGTGGTGCAGCTTAGCAAACAAGACACATAATCAACGAGTGGAAAATTTTGCAGGCAGCACAACGGGCGCCAATAATATATCAGCTGGGGAAATCTATTTGTGGTGGGACTGCAACAAATAAATCCATGCATGGGAAATCCTGCCTTCTCTCCCTTCTCCTGGTCCAGAAACAGCACCCAGACGTGTCTTGTGGATCTGGAAAAACTGGGTATTTGTCAGCAATATGGTCGTACCCTGACATGCTTTGACTTGCTCAAACTTCAGACCTTCTCCCACCCACAAGTCGACTGCTCAAGGGTCGTTTTTGACAGCACTGTGGCCACACTCCTCCAGAAAATAATACTTTTAAAAGGCATAGCATGAATATTCCAGGGTTCTTTTTTCTTTTCTCTCTCGCCCTCTCTGAGCTGTGGGGCAGACGACAGGAAACTGCGATGTTTAGATTAACCCCATGGAGGTTGCTGCTTGATGTTTGATATCCAAACAAGCCCTCACACTGGACTGCTGAACGACATTTCTCCCAGGGGTCCTGGGAGAACGAGTGCTATGCCCCTCCTAACACAAACCCTGGGCCAAGCTGGGATGAAAAGGATGGAGAGAGCGGATGGTAGGATGGAGGTATGCAGGGAGGTAAAAAATGTTCAGTGTCAGCAGCACACGAGGCAGCATTAGCCTACTTTAAGAATCCACGCAGCCCACAGAGAATCTGTTCAGAGGCTGTTAACATGTTACAGACAGGTCCTGTCCCGCCCACAATGGCATGCCAGAGATTGGATTGCAGGGAACACAGAACGCAGTATAGAGTGGCTTAAATGAATGGAGCCAGTCGTTCCAAATGGAGCGGTGAGTCACAAGCATGGAGTCAAGCATTAGCACTGTCCGAGTCACACAAGCAGAGACGGAGATGGCCCGGAAAAGTCATAAGACCTCTCTTACATAAGAACAGTGGAAGGAAGTAAAGGGAGTGAGCTTTTAATACACTGGTGACTGCTCACTCACTTTATTCTTCTCTCCTAACGACTTTTTCTAAGGAGATGGAATTTGGCCCCACTGTGTTAAATGTACAGTCATTAAAAGGCTTGTTAATTGAGCTTGGCGATATCAAGTGCGTCTGTTCATTTTGCCAGCTTTGCAGTAAATGTTGCGTAGAAGAGCTAAGAGTGAGAACAGCTGCAGCAGCAACGAGAATGTCTGCTTTAGCAAAAGCTTGAAAGCTTTCACCAATAAGAAAATTGCTCCTCTTGGATGGAAAAAAAGGAATGAATGTTAAGCATTTCCTTTGTACATTCCTGCAAGGGGCAAAGAAAGATAAACAGATGTCACAGTCAGAGGTAAAGGCTTAAATCACCAGTGGACTGATAGCTGACAGAGTGGCTGTTATACCCAGATAAGCACAAACTGGGGATATATTCACAGGCAACATAGTTAGGGAAGAAAAGGGACGTCAACCGTTCTCCTGCACGCTGAGGAGCCACTGATCCTGCAATCCATCTGTTAGCCTGAGGCTAACCTCAGCTCCCTGACCACGTAGGCCCTAATGAAGAACCACAACCTCACGATCCTGTGTGTTTTTGATGAGCTGAGGCTTTCCTTGCACATCATCCCTGACAGTCCAATCACCCGCACAGAGTGCCAAACCACAGTAAGACCACAAGGCAGGCCGTAAAGAAGACGGGGAAAACACAGAGCAACAGGCGCTGAAAAGGCCAGTCAAAACAACAGGCAGAGGAGAATACTGGCACAGATATAGAGGAAGGGGAGCAAGAGAAGGACTGACAGAAAGATGGACATAAAAGAGTGGTATAAAGCTTCCTCGCCAGGGCTGCATTGGGGCTTTTAGATGGTTGACAGGGAACAGAGAGATGCAAGGGAAGGAAAGAGTGAGGAGGAAGAGAGAGAGAGGGTTATGGTAACATTCCCTCCAGAGATCACCAAAAAAGGGCATCTAAGATCCAGCTGACGCACTATCTTCCCT
This sequence comes from Epinephelus moara, assembly GCF_006386435.1. Classification (NCBI taxonomy): domain Eukaryota; kingdom Metazoa; phylum Chordata; class Actinopteri; order Perciformes; family Serranidae; genus Epinephelus; species Epinephelus moara. Next base: position 34,693,418 of record NC_065529.1, on the reverse strand, counting down.
ACCAGAGAGGGGACGGAGGGCTTACTCACTCTACAGCCTCACAATTAAACAGAAAAATGGAAATGTGCTTCTAACAAACAGCGAACTAGGAAAATAATGACACATCCTCTTTTTATTTGCACTGTTTCGGGCAGACTCAGAGGGGAAAACCACATCCTATGCGTGTTAAAAAGCAAGAATAAGGGCTGAACATCCACCAGTGAGGCAAAGACATTCCCTTAATTTTAATTAGCTAAGTGGGGACGTTGGCTCTGTGTCCATGTTAAACAGAGATGAAGTAATCAAACCACAGGGACCTAACATTAGCTAATGCTAGGCTACGTACAGTACACAACTTTCACTGAGTGCTTTCTCATTGTTTTCGCTCCACGGACAACACAGAAATGACACCATGACACCGTGTACATTATGTCGAGCTCATACAAATTTGTAATTACTGGCATAAGATGCAGTGATTACAGTGTTGAATGGTATCCATAGCAACAGTGCAACCAGGTCCTGAACAATGTAGGCGGCTGAGAACACAGAAGTGGGGAGCTTGTAACCTATCTGTACCGTTAACACTGTCTGTGTTGCTACAACCCATTCAGCCATGATTTAAAGTTGTGTGAAAATGAAGAAGAGCTGGGGTAAACATGCTTAATAAGAGTGTACACTAAATACTTACATCCTCTGTGTCCTTTACTCGTAGAATCTGTTCTCTCAGGTCCTGGAGGTCGTTGAAGGTGGACTGTGCTGTGATGGAGTATACCAGGGCGAAGCCTTGGCCGTTCTTCATGTACAAGTCCCTCATTGCTGTGAACTGCTCCTACACAGCCGGAAAAATAAAGAGCAAACAGCTCTGTCACATGTTCTCTGCGATTTTACAAACTGCTGAATGGCTATTGTAAAAGTCTACTGCATATTAACAGGAAATCACAATGTCGTGATATGATCTGAGACTAAGTACATATAGTGACAGATGTAGTGCAGTGGAAGTGTTGGATCTCTGTCAAGTCTTTCCACCACACACACACCGTTGTTCAGTGTGGGTAGACTATCAGCACCGTCTGATTCTTTCCACTAGAAACAAGCATGAACACGTATGTTGCCCCTGCACCATCGACATACGTACAATTACCTTACATTCTTCCAGCATACCTGTGCTGGACAAGACAGAGGTATTCCTACATGAACAAGACTTACAGTCTACAGCTATGTTGTAAGGCTGTACTTAGCTTTGATGCTAACATGCTGATGTTGAGCTGGTATACTTACAATATTCATCATCTAAAGCCCCTCTCACTTATGCACTTCAAACTTGAAATTACCTAGACATTACCTGGAGGAGCTGTATGTAAGTAGGCAAGTCTGAATTACTTGGATTGGACATTAAACGAACGTCACCCTACCAGCACCCGAGTGTGTGACTAAAGCAGGTAATTGTCCAGAAAACTCATAGCGAGCAAGTGGGTGTGTAAATGATGTATCTATTGTGCAGCTTGGGGGAAACTGGAGGAAATCAAACATCTAAGGGTGAAGAAGGAGGGTCATTTACACAAAGACAGCAACAAAAATGTCTATTAGCATGCTAACGTATACTGATGAGAGCTGCACACAAGAGTTAAAGTTAAAGTTATTTAACTCTACTAAACCACTAATGTAAACTTTAAGGTGGCACTAGGGGAAAAGTCTGGGCGTCAACAAAGCCAGTAGATTTCATCCTGTGGAGAACAGGAGTTGCCAACTCTTTTCCAATTAAAGTAGCTAGCTCCAAAAGTTCACCAGATGATGTAATGCACTCATATGCATTTTGGTGACACCACTGTGTATTAATTGGGGATAATGGAAGCATTTTACAACTTTGCTAGATTAGATTCAAAAGAAAAATCCTCAACAAAACATCTGAATGCAATGAGAGCTTCCAATCCAGAGAGCCAGAGTGTCAACTGAGCCATAAACTACTGAACTCCCACAGTGCAGCAAGCAGGGTCTACCCTCCTCCCGCCTACACCACACCTACTGACTGCCTGCACCGTGCTGCTGCATAGCAGAGAGCGGGAGAGACCCCTTGCCATCATCAGAGGAGCAGCAATTACTTTAAGCAGCATGCAAGGGAATGAATTCCAACTTAATATCTTTGAATCTAGTTCTCGTGTTTCCTCTAATGGTCTGAATAAGTCGCTAAGTGTGTCACGAATCACTTTTTAGAAATAATGTCGCAAAGAGGGTCTGAAAAGTTGCTAAATCTAGATATAAAGTCGCCAAGTTGGCAACATTGCCGAGTACTCTAAATGTCTTTACAAGATTTTATCTTTATCCATAATAGTTGTTGAGTTTGATTCAAATATTGTTTTAATCTGGATCAACCTCCCTTCCAACCAACACTGCCATCCCTAGATCCACGCCACTCACATGGCTAAACTGTAACACATAATGCTGTGCAAGAACAGGTATCATACGCTACATTTATGCAGGGGGGGGTTATAACAGTGTCGCACAACTTGATGGCATCTCAGGTGGTAAAATCTTTGAATGCAAGTCCAGACATTCGGTTCACCGACAGCTTTTTTTTTTTTTTTAGATTTTCTTCAAAGATTCACATGTTAAGCCTGACATTTCTGAGAGAAGTTTCCATCATCTAAAATGTCACCGTTCAATACAGTGACTCAGGGGTCCGTATACACAGCGGTGCAGGGTATCAACAGAGACTTCAGTTGTATGGAGTTCACTTACTGTGCCTGCTGTGTCGAGAATTTCAAGCATACATTGCTGGCCATCTACCTCCACTTGCTGTAAGAGAGAGGATAAGGTAACACATTTCAGGATAATGGGCAAGTCATTTCATATTTAAAATACTGCATACAGTGAGAATAAAGACAGACAACTAACACAGAGGGAGAGATGAGAGAGAGTAAAAGTGTAAAGACAAAAAAAAGAAAAACAGGAGGGAGAAGGAGAAATAGAGAGATGAAGGGAGCACAATATCATGACGTGAACCCGCCGAGCAGCTGCTAACAATCAGCTCCTTCCTATCCAGCACTCGGCCTCCCCCTCAACCCCCCTCTAGGGACACTCACCTTTCTGTACGAGTCTTCTATTGTAGGGTCATATTTTTCCACAAAGATTCCCTGTACAAACTGAACTGTCTGTAAGAGAAGACACAGAGCGAGCCAGCGTCAGATCAATGTGACCTCCCCGGCCACAAGAACAAAACATCCAGAGTGGCAAAAATGGCCCCAAGTGCCAGATGTCCTTGCTGGGCAGGAGATTGGAGAAGAGGTTGTTCATGATGTTGCCAGAGAGACCAGAAAGGACGCAAGTAAAAGTCTGACTGATCTCATAGACAAATGTGACATACATATGCAAATGAAAGACTCTTAGGCAGGACAGTGCTACATTAAAGTGACGGTTCACTCGAAAAATCAAAAATATATATTTTTCCTCTCACCTGTAGTGCTGTTTATTAATCTAGATTGTTTTGGTGTGAGTTGCAGAGTGTTGGAGATATCAGCTGTAAAGATGTCTGCCTTATTTCTAATATAATGGAACTAGATGGCACTCAGCTTGTGGTACTCAAAGCACCAAAAAAAAAACATTTGAAGATCTCAACAGCAATGTCTCTTTACAGAATTCATGACTCAGCTACTATTTTCGTTGTACCGAACTATACCCGCCAACCGAATCACCAAACAGAAGGAAGAGTGCATCTACTCATGGACCTCATGGTCTCATAGTGAGGCTTGTACTCGTGACAGCTCCATATTTAAACATAAACTAATCAGCTGAACTGTGACATTAGCTAGCTCTGTGATGCTAGGTGGGCTAGCAGTAGGGCTGGGAATCACTAGAGGCTCCACGATACAACATTATCACGATACTCCAGGCACGATACAGTATTATTGTTATTTTAAACGCACTGCCATATGCTGAGTATTGCTATATATTGCAATTCATTACCTGTTTTCAACTGCATAAAATGTCCAAAAACAAAAACCTTACAGTTATTAGATAGCACAGATGTTGACAAAGTTATATTCACCTCAGTCACTTTTTGCAGCAGCAGCAAAATATATCTAGTGGACTGAAAAAGCAACTGATTATATTATTCAAGATGGCTACCTAAAGTTTAATTTGTATTTGATATATTGATAATTTATATAATACAATACGATAATGCCACACAAAAATATCGCAATACTATGCAATATTGATTTTTTTCCCCCCTCCCATAGCTAGCAGTAGATGCACATTTCCATCTGTGAGGTGACACGGTTGGTGGGTGTAGTCCAGTTGAGAGAAAATAGCTCCTACATCACGAAAATGATGACAGTAAGGTCTGTGGATTATCTTGAGTATCCAGGTCATGATTTCTGGAAAGAGACATTGCTGTTTATTTGTTTAATTGTATAGATTTGGCTCTTTGAGCACCACAAGCTGAGTGCCATCTAGTTCCATTATATTAAAGAGACGGCAGACATCTCTACAGCTGATATCTCCAACACTCGGCAACTCACACCAAAACAATCTAGGTTGATAAACAGCACTACAGGTAAGAGGAAAAGTATGTATTCTTCATTTTGGGGTGAACTGTCCCTTTAAGCACTGTGCCTAATGGTAGGTTTACATTAGGGGTAGACTGAGTTCACCTAATAATGTCTTAAGGTCTAAACATGTCTGCCTGCCAGTTTGAGGGATTAACCTGACTTCAACACCTGGTCGCAGTAAGCTAAGGAGGACATGCAACATTTTACAGACATTCACAGCCTCCCGACAAACTTACAGTGACAATAAAGTACACAGAAGTACAGGACTCTGTGTTGGTACTTAATCAAAATGGTGAATTTGGAAATGGATTTCGACTTCTATATATCCGTCAATCCTTGACAAATAGATGGGGAATACAGAGTCAGAGAAGCCTGCAGCACACACAGCTAATCTTTTGAAAGAACTGTACTGTGTAACACCGGGCTTGAAGACTGTAGAGCTGAACACTTACCTATAAATAGTGATAGCAAAACAAAACACTTTAAGTAAGAAATGGGAAACAGACAGTTTGTTCTGAGGTGTTGTTGCTCGCTGTGACAAAAATGCCTCACATTATTTTACAACAAAGTTTTCACAAAGTTTCAATGACAGCCCTACAAAGCCTGAAGGCAACACACTGCAGAGGTGTAAGAGGTGATGGTGGTGGTAGGGGGGTCAGAAAGGGGTTCAGGAGTGAATACTCACCAGAGCGGACTTGCCCACACCTCCAGAGCCTAACACCACTAGCTTGTATTCACGCATGGCGGGTTTGCTTCACTGGACAGCCCAACAGTCTGCACTGGACAAATGTGGGAAAAGCAAAAATGGACAGACTGATTAGAAAAAGGTGCAAAAAATAGATAAAGACAAAACAAAAAAACAAAGTCGAGCTTTTCAAGTAAAACAAAGGAATTTTCCCAGTCTGGTCTGTGAGTTTTTCCACTCGAGAAAAGGAGGGATTCTAGTCATTCCTGGAGGTTATGGACAAGAAGCAGCACAACAATGGAGGGAACACCCATAAGTGGAGCTGCTTCAGGGTGGAGGAGGTGAAGAGTATGTGACCCCTCTCTAACACAAACCAGCTGTGGTGTGTACGAGTGTGGGGGGAACTGAAGGGGAGATGATACATGGATCTGGCAGATATTCCTCCTAATGACACAATAATCTGGCCTTCACACACCAAAACACACCCTGCTGTCAGATGTTTCAGTCACTCGCTCGTTCTTTGGTACTGTAACACAGCAACACACTGTCAGTGTTTTTTGACTCATGACAGAAAACAGCTGAGGGAAGTGGAAACTGCGATGGGGAGGAAATTGTGAAATCACTGGAATATCCCTTTAAGGGATGCAGAGGCTTCGACTCATTGGCACACAGTGTGGCGTAAAGTCAGTTGGGTGAGCCAACTGGGTCACTACAAGTTGGGCTACAGGGACGGAGAGACGGCTACACTGAGGGATAGCTGAGGATGGGTGAAGCGGGGGATTTTGGATTCTTTGTTTTCTTTCTGGCTTTTTATCAAATTATATTGTTGGAAAAGCTGATGATATACAGTCGGGTAAAGATTCAAAATACTAAATGTAAAACCAGCCCTACTTAGCAACAATACGTTTTTAGGTTTTTCAATTATATATTTAGTTTAAGAAATTGACATTTTCAACCCCCCAAAATATTTAATCCTTCAAGTTAGAGCTGCCAAGACTTGTCAATAAATCAATAAGTTTATTGGAACTACTTTTTTGTTAACTGATGAATCATTTTGAATCAGTGTTTTGAGAACAAACCCCAAAATTCAATTTACAGCTTCTCCCTCTTTGAAAAGACTTTGCTTTTAAATGAATAAAGTCCTTACATCTAAAGACAATATCAGCTTTTAGTCACACATTATCAGATTTTGCAAAGACTGGACCACAAAGACCACAACTAGATTCCTTTTGAGAATATTTCACATCCTGATCCAGGTGGAAAATATAACATCAAACTCCCTTTAAGAAATATGACATATGAACATTACATGCGTGTCTGCAACAACACAAAACTGTAGAAACCCAAGATAAAAGGTCTCATATGTCAACTGTGTTCTTGTCATTTCGGCATCAATATAATCAAGAAAGAAACACTACATTGGCATACAAACGCTCTCTCACAACGCTACCAGCCTCCATTCATTTACTGCGCTATTTTAGTGGGAAGAGACAGTGGGAATGAGAGGCAAACGGTTCCAAAAATGAAGATTTCTCACTAAAATAAATGCTGGTCAGTGGGTCACATACACGCCAAATTAACACGGACTCTTGTTCACTCAACAGCTCCACCAGTTTCTCCTCCTTTTCCACAGTCCAAGAGAACCAAGACACCCAAGACTTCTTGCGCCCCCTAGAGTCCCCTCCATGTTTATCGTCTACCTGGTTCACGACACTGAACTTCAGTATTTGCATGAGCCAAGTCTAAAGATTTAGAATATCCAATACGTTTGATTTCGACGGAGTGTCAAAAGAGGAAAAGGCTCAATTCAGACTGAGTTTTATGACCACCTTACACCAAACAATCAAGATTTTAGAGGTAAAACTCTGATTTAAATTTGTCTGCGACAGTGAAACCGCTTCATACGTCATTTGGTGTAAGGTTGGCATAAGTCAGAGAACAGTTCATCTGAAGATTTGACCTTTGACAATTTTCACCATTTTCTGACTATTTATAGTCCAAATGATTACACAAGAAAATAAATCTAATCTATAATGAAAAAAATAATTTGTTGCAACCCTACCTCAGTTCACATGAAGAATCCCCATTCACCAAATTTGGAAATGCATGGTTTTTACTGACAAAAGCTGTCATGTATTTCTTCTGTGTTGAGATCGTTTTCCCCTTTAATTCATGTCAATATTCTCTTTAATTGAAATTTTCATCATTTTTGGTGTCTGTTCCTGCACTGGGAATAAAGATGATGAGCAACCAAAATCGTAATAGAGACTAATACTTAATCAAAGGCGAGGCTCAGGTAAGGCGCCGTCATCATTTCAGGAGCCACTTACTGATAAAAGTCAGAGCTGGAGCTCCTGTACCCAAACTTCCTGAGGGGAAAACAGACACCCAGTTTCTTTGACTGAACATCAGAGGACTAACTAGCCTGTGATCCCAAAACCAGAGGATACAACTTAGGTTGAAAAGTGCAACACGTTGAAAATCAGACAGTGGCTTCTGTTAAAATCAGGTCTCAGGGGAGAAAGTAAAGCCTCGCATGATAATCAACCCTTTTTACAAACCATTAAAAGCTAATCGCCGGCCATTCTGGAAAGCAGATGATCCCCTCCTACACTGTTCTTTTTACAACACTCTCCATCGAGACACTCAGGGGGTTGGACAAAGGACCAAGGACCTCAAACTTCAATCACAAGCAGTGACCATGTGGGATATGAAGCCCCGACTGTGAATAATTCATACTCTCTAATCCTCTACACACAAAGAGAAGTTCTCCTTGCACGATTAGGGAGGAGCCATTACAGGGGAGAAGAAAAAGACCAGGGCTGCACGAGTGCTGTGCAAACAGTCCCTGCTGCACTCTCATGTAAACATTCAAGTACAGAGTCAAGTGCATGCACAGTGTCACATATACGATGTCATACAGACAATGTCACGCTTAGATTTAGGCTAGGCCTCCCTTGTCAGCTACCCACACGTCACGGTTCTTGTACGGACGCTGTGGACTGAGACAGATGACCCGCTCTGTGACAGTGGCTGTTAGATCATATTGTGACTGCTCCAGAGGTCGTTACGGGGGACATCTGCTCCTCCAAAAAAGTATCAGTCAAACTTTATCTGTTCCCTCCCACGTTTAAAAAATCCTTGAAGGATGAACAAAACTGAGGCGCATCAGGCCTTGGTGTCCAATCTATGTGGTGGTGTTTGTCCAAAGCCCTACTCGCATGAGACTAGTATTACCTGGGGACCTCTGGTAATTTATAATAACCATGGAGGTCGTCTGTGATCTTAATCCAGTGTTAATCTGCCATGTCCGTAATTCGTCACGTAAAAATTCCAAGATTTTGGCAAACAGAGGTCATGTCGATATCTATTTGTTTTGGGATCTTTTTTTTTTCTTTGCAAGGTTGTTTTATCTCCACCCTTCTTTGCTGCCTCTTTCCCAGTCTAGAATCATGGAGTCTGCGTTGGCGATTATAAATGAAAGTTTTGGCAGCACTTTTAGGTGCAAATTCACAAGGCTCATATCTATACAGTCTGGGACCAACAATTAACTGAGTCACTCTTTGCGCGTCCAATGCCTGTTTTTCTTCTTAGCAGCCATTGCTCTTGTCATTCAGGAGGCGAATGTCATGCACTGCCTTGACATCGTATTTGGGGGATAATGTCAATAAATTTGAGTGAAATACAGACACTTCTCAAGTGAATGAGCCGCACAAAACCCAGACATGGAGAGCTAACTTCTGTATCACATAAGATCCCCTGGTAATACTAGTCTTGTGCAAATAGGGCTAAAGGCCTATTGTTTTCATTTTTATCACAAAAATACCAATAATTTGACTGAGTCCGTTTAAACTCATTCACCTGCATTTTACAGGAAATTAGACAGTAATGCAGTGTTGTCAAAAATATCGCTTCATCAATCACTATCAGTCACCTCTGAATATTTGAAACACTTACGAGACTCATTTTCTGCAGTATCGACGGTACCAGCAGCTATTTCTCACTGTCTCTTATTGTTTAAGTTCACTAAAGCTATTATGTTTTTTTCTGCTACTACCGAAGAAAATAATATTCATCATTATCATGTTACAGTCTTGATATGTTTATCAAGACTGGTAGAGCCTGCACCCCGACGATCTAGGCACTGACCGCTGTTCGATCGAAAAGCAAAGCAAAATTGCTGGAAGCTTTTATTACAGTGTGGATCTTCTATTTGATTCTTGCATTAAAGTTAGAAAATTCAGTATTGTGACAACACTGTAGCAATTAAATAATTTCTTCTGTTGGTCGAAGAGGCACTCCTTATTTCAAGAGAGGCACGGTGCCTACATTTAAAAATGTTAAGGGAAAACGTGTCATGAAAAATGAGCACATTGTATGTCCTGTTTCTATGGTCTATGGTTTTATATGTATAGCCTATCTCGATACGGGGGATGGGTGTTTGGTTTGACACCACAGGTGTTTCAACAAGTTTGGTCACCAACTAACCAACTAAAATGAGAACTAGTGCATACGTTTTTAGTTTGCAATTCCGGGTGCTGACCACAGCAAAAAACACAGCACCATGGAAAAAATAAATAAAAATAGGGAAGAGTCACGTTCACAGCATGAAGTAATGGTTTCTCCTCTCCAGAATCCCCGAAACTCTAGAGCAACTCTCATTAAAGAAACGAACATTTACTCTTGGGATGTAACTAACGATTATTTTTTAACATCAGATATTCTGTGGATTATTTTACCTATTGGTCGATGAGTTGTTTGGACTGTAAAAAGTCAGAAAATTGTGAAAATTGTTGATCAGTTTTTCTTATGACGTCCTGAAATTTCTTGTTTTTTCCCACATCGCAAAAACATTCAGTTTACTGTCGCAGAGGAATGAAAGAAGAGAAAAAATCTTAACATTTAAGAAGCTGGAATCAGACAATTTTTACTGATTTTTACTTAATTTTTTACTCAAAGCGATTAATTGATTATCAAATTAGTTTGTAATTCATTCAATAGTTGACAAAAATTAAATAATTGTTGCAGCTCTAGTTTATCCAAAGTAGAAATCAGAGTTTATATGACAAATGTTTTGGCAATGTTGGCATTGTGATTTAGTTACTTTAAAGTTAGTTGCTTTCCTGTTAACTTTCACATAACCACGTCATAAAAGCGTATAAAGATTGGCTGGTAATGAGCCGGTAAGCTGACGATTAAGCTCAACATTTGCCTACAAATAAAGACAATTAAGCTTTTGAATTCAAAATGCATCATTACATGTAGGTATTAGGCCACTTAAAATGGCAAGACTCTGAGTGCGTCTTACTGAGCTCAAGTAGGAGTCAAGGACAACAATTCTCAGCTCGAGTGTGTAAAGTCGTGTTCTCGAGAAAAGCAAAGTGGTTGTGTTGCTTCATGCCTGCCAAGACACAAATATCACTCTGCCCAAATCAAATGACCTTACTGATCAACGCTCAAACAATTTTTGCTTAATATTCAATTCATGAACAACACCTGAACTCCTTTTATTTGAGCTCCCCACTCGTAACTGTAGTGCTTTCTACAAATGGCTGAATAGGATGCTCATGCTTTGACACCTTTTCTACAAACTTTCATACCAGGAAAACTACACACAATGCTGCACTCACTCAACTGCCTGCCTACACACTCACTACACACACACACACAAGGCCATTTAAGGACATCTCCCTTTAAAAACCAAACCTCTCCCGCTTTCCACTGCCCTCAACTACACACTGTCATTCCCAACAAAACAAACACGCTGCTGCCGTTCCTCTGCTCTTGTAGTAACCCCAGCAAATAAGGAGCGAGGGAAAGCCACATGCCACAGCAAACATGCTCCACCATGACATCACTGCATCACTCACCCTCTACAGCCAAAGGTATGTATCCATCTAAGGCTGGGAATTGGACGAGGTGGTGCTGCTAGCGAGAAAATGCAGCGAACGTGCCTGGATAAAAACCACGTCTCAAACCAGAGGAAACTGAATTGAGAGATCAGGAGGCCTCACAGCTAAACTTACAACATTCAGGATGCACCGTTTCCTGGTGTAGTGAGGCTAATCCGACAGCGATGAAGCTGTCACAGCGCCTGACTCAGCAGGACGGTGTGATTGACAGCTGCCCTCTGTATCTTCCACCCCTGTGCGGATGGTACAAAAAAAAATGCACACATCCATTGGTTAAGCTAGCAGCATGATACCGACTCATGTGTCATCTTCTTATGTGCCTGCTTGTTGACCCACATGACAATTACAGGAGTTACACTGAACAAAATATCCCCTTGAGGTTTAAGGGTAGAAAAAAAAACAGGGTGAGATAATAGTTGTTCTGGTAGAGTGTTTTTTAATGTTGATAAGCTCCTGGTTACTCATTACCTCCACCACAACCACAGCTCACATCACTTGTTCACACTGAGCTTAGCATGAGAAACCCACTAACTTCAGGGGAATAACCCAGAAACTACTGACGGCAGAAAACCTGTCAAGTAAAGAGCTTGAGTAAAGAAGACAGGGCGCTTTAATTTACAGCCAACTTAGAACCAACTAATATCCTAATAATATCTTGAAAATTTCCTGGATAGAACGATGTTATTTAGTGCTAATTATAGAGGGGAAGAGACTGTTTGAGTAGTTGTGTTGAGTTTAAAACCAGCTGCTGAAATCCAGAGGAATTCCCCTCAAAAAGTTGAACTGTATTATTTCATCTACTGTATTAAAGCGCATGATACCGCACATATTTCCATGTTTAGCTGACCTGCTGTGCCCTTACTAAAAGACTACTTAGCTTTGCAGTTAATTGGAATTAATTAATTGGAAGTATACTAATTGAACCCTGTCACCCTGTAATTAGTGCCAAATCACATAGTTGTTTCTAGGAAACTTCCCAGGAAATTACGGATTTACAAGCCTGTAAAATAAACCACTACCATCACAGCTTAAGGAAAGAAATGCCACCTTTTTACAGCGGCAACTGCTTTTAACACTTCACAGACAACACCGCATCATTCAAGTAATCAAGACTTATGAGTAATGAGGATGTTTATGATATTAACACTTGACGATGGTGTTAAACTTCCTGCACAATCTTTTCCATCAATGGTATACCTAAAAGTGCAAAGAAGCGAAAGCTCCTGTTATCTCATTGCAAAGTTCTTACATCTCTTTTCAGGTCCAATACAACCCTGGATGCCCCTGTGAGTCAGAGCAAAACTGCAGCCCGGCACACAAAACTTCACTCTGACAAAGATCTGTAACTGACAAACACCATCAGCCGACTACATCTGTGTCGCTGGGGCCTTGACCTGTAACCACATCCTCTTTGCAGAGAGCAAAAAGGCTTCATGCTGATAGGATGGAAAAGGAGTAGCTACCAACTAAAATAGCCTCTTCCAGTCTCTGTTCCTGTTCAAGACTCCAGACAGCAGGTTTGCATCGAGAGAGAGGGGGGAGGAAGTGGGTTTTTACAGCCTGTATCTCATCATCAAAAAGCTGGGCTATGAAGAGATTCAGGGCACAGGATGAGGCAGATGTATCATTTCAGTTCAGAAAAAAGAGACTCCTTACAGCAATGTCTACTTCACTTGGCAACTGTGATGATCCATTATTAATAAAGCAGACCTCCTGTGTGTTTATAGTTTGAGGATGGAGTACACACCTTTTCTGTTTCACACCACTGTCCCCCTGCAGCAAAAATAACCTGCAACAGGCTGGGGCTCCCAGACATGAGAAAGTCATTTGAGCCCTTGGGTTATCTCACTGTGAATCTACCTAATTTGCTTACGGCAGTAGCATATGCTTATCACTCCAGGTCATGCTAAGTCCCTGCAATCTGTGGCTGTGGCTGTGCACCACAGAGCAGTAACTAACACTCCGTCGATGCATCATTATTAGCTTCCATAATATTAATCAAATTCCGTTCAAATCACAAACCCGCTTAAAGATAAATACCTAAAATACCCATAATCTGTAATCCAGGCGACTGAGACCAGCATATGTCCATAAACAATCTAGTTTCATACCAGCAAACTACACTAAGTCCCGTTATCAAAGCTTGTTAGCTGCATTCCGCTAACTAGCTAGCTTTAACTGCTCGCGACGGGCCGCCGACACTTCACAACCGCTAGCAACGGCTCGTTAGCAACAAGCTAGCTTAGCCGACACATTCCTGTCCTCGGCGTACAATCAAAACACAGCTAGGTTGTCAGAAACACGCTGCAATCAAGCGCATTTCACAGCTCAAACGTCAACCGGGCTTGGCAGGGTTGAAATCAGCCCGCATCACGGTGTATTTGCTCGGGAAAGACCGACTAGCTAACGTTACCTGCCCTTCCGCCTGGCCTTGACTAAAATGGGAGTGCACACTCCGTTTTGTACTTGCGGACAATTCTTCTCATTTCTCCGACACATATGAAAAGACGCCGTGCACTCCGCTGTTTCTGCTCGTTATCCCGCGTGTGTGGACGCGACGTGCTCCCACGCAAATGACTTATTTGACCGCGTTTGGCGTGTAGTAAAGTTTGGCATTTGCACTCACCGTTTCTCGCTCGCTGTCTTTCGCCGCTCCGCAAGTGTCAGTTTGCCTCCGGCCTCTGTGCGCAGCAGACGTCACTCCCCACTATTTCTCATTTTTCTTAAAAGGGCATGACACAGCGGCCACTCGTCCCGCATCATTTGCATGATAACGGGGCTGCACAGTAACGATGAGTGTCACTAAAACACACACGTACACTGATTTAATCCATTATTACCTATATGATGCAAACACATTTATTACAGGAGGATTTAAACAATTTACAGTCTTGAAGCATGACTCACTTTCTGCATGTGAAATCTGTGCAAACATGACAAAAACTAAAAGAAAGAGTACTTTTGTGTGTAAAGTGACATCACTAATTATCATGTTATTGTATTATGTCCAAGATATCTAAAAGTCCATGAGTAAGAGCTGCTGTAAGTCTATTCTGTGCAAGTGAAAATCAAGTCAGCACAAGTCTCAGGTCCTTGAGGGTAAATTCTGAGCTTCTTTCTGTTCAATTTCAGGTTTCACACAGACACAGCATCATTTTTTAGTCATTTTTTAATTAGGGATAGATAGATAACAACAGTAGAGATTTACAAGTGCTACCCCCCCCCCCCCCCCCCCCCTTTTTTTTTGGTTAACAGAACAGGAGCAGTGAAAATAGTCTCTGCACTGTCAAATAATAATCATAAATGATTTAAATATTATCAAGTATTTTTCCAAAAAAGACACTACAGTGAAATGTAAGTAAGTAAACCCTCACAGTTAGCTTGGTTAAAGAGAAAGAAGGAAATGTGGATAAATAGAAGAATAAAAATCAAATAAAAAAAGGTAAATAACAAATTCAAAATAAATGAAAAAAAAAATATGATTAAAATAAATAAAAATAAAATTAAAAAATGGTTAATAATAAATTCAGAGGGAGTACATTCTTAAAATATATATACAAATAAATAACATAAATAAATAAAAAGAATAAAGGGGGGCGGGGGGTTAGTCCAAGGACAGGGTTGGTAAGGAATTAAAGTAGTGGACACACCCTTTAGAACATTTTCCTCGAAAATAGGTTAAAATTAGAGCTGAAAACATTAGTCTTTTAATCAAATAGTTGATTGACAAAAAATTAATCGACTTTAATAATCAACTTATTGTTTAAGTAGAGTTATTAAGTGTCAGGCTTAAGCTCCAGCTTCAAAAATCTGATTATTTAGTCCTCTGTGATAGCATACTAAACTATTTGGGGTAAGCTATTCTAATATGTCAAATGACTTAAATTCTTTGGGGCAAGTTAAAATAAGGTCTCAAGACAAGTCTTAAGCAAATTTCAAGTCAATTCAAAGTCTTCATATGAGGTCTCTGAATACTGATCATTAAAATGACAAACATTTTCCTTTCAAAGCTGTTAGTAGTGTTTATCATAGACCTGGCTGAGACCAGTGTTGAGGAGCAGTTGACTAGATGTAGTTCAATTACTTGTGTAACTACGGTCTGCAGTGTTTGGCTGTCAGTTTAACTACATTCAAATCTCAGTAGCTTGATTACTGATTAACTACTGCGGGTCATGTAGTAAACTTGAAGCTACACGTTCATACTACTCTCATGATGTTTTTTGCCATACAACATGGCACAAGATCACTCACCTGCCATTTGACTAACATCAGCTCTGATTTGCAACCAACATGTCTGCACTCTAATACTAGGAGTTTCCCTACAAGTGTAGTGTGTTTCTGCTTCCACCCCTGCAGCTGCTCCCTGTCGTCTCCTTAAAACGCATCCTCAGGCTGCCTCAGGGAGGACTGCCTGCCCTCGTCCCTAAATCACACACACCTACAGTTTACTCAGAGTCAGTGTCAGTTGTACCTGTGTGTAACAATCTGACACTCCAGACTCAGATAGTGATCATTTCCCATAATGCAGTCTGGACATAGTTGAACTACATGTTGAAAATAGTTTTACTTTGACAAGCTGAACAATTCTGAGCATAGTTAAGATGTAATTTAACTACTACTCATTATGAAGGACCTAGTAGTTTGGTAAACCACAGTTTTAAAGTAGATTCTCCAACACTGCCTGAGACCAAGTCCTTTAAATTCAGCAACTGGTCGATTAATCAACCAATCTATCAATGGAAGATTAAATAGCAGCAGTTTTTTTGATTCAATAAAGTTACTTTTAAAGTAAAATAGCTGGGTTCAGTTTCTCAAATGTGAATATTTCCTGGTCTTCTAAACTTTCTGTGACAGCATTATGAATATTTTTGGGCTTTGGAGAGTTGGTCTGCCCAAACAAGGACTTTAAAATATGTCAATATGGTTGTCTGTTGAAATTGTGACGTTTTCCTTCATTTTTTTCAACATTTTATAGATTAAATGATTCATTATCTTTTATTTAACCTTTATTTAACCAGGAAGCCCCATTGAGATTATGAGTAATGGGACAAATGCAACATATAATACAAAAATCCACAATAAAACAACAACTATTCAAACATAGTGGCCTCTCAAGAAACCCAAGCACATCTTCATCACCACATTCTTTATGATGCCCTTAAATTCATCGATAGATTTAAGTGCTTCTAATTTTAGGTTACTTGATTATTGAACAAAACAAGGGCGTGGTTTTGTTTCAGCAATGGGGGTGACACATGAAACAGGAGGTTTACGGATCCTTTGTCATCAAACACTTAATTTCTTGCATCCTGGTGACTTTAATGCACCAATTTGTGCTATTTCTGCATCAATATTTGTATATGTCTGTAATCTTTTCAAAATAAAAGTCTTCTGCTTCTTTCTTTTTTTATTTGGTGGGGGGAGGCAGTGCACGTTAAAAATATTGAGGAAGATGTGTCCTGTGTCCTGAAATCTTCACTTATGTGAGAAAATACTATCCATATTAATCGTTAAAATCTCTCAGTGGTTACTTGTCCTAGACCCAGTATCTAAGGTGTGTGTCATGTAGTGAGTCTTACTGTCTTTATTCTGTATTGTTCTGGATCTCTTTTTCTAGTTGAAACTTGAGACTTACGCTTAACTGAAGTCTGAAGTGTAAAGCTTACATTAAATGAACAATCCCTGACCCCAAATGTCACACTGATGATGTTAAAGTTGCATCACCCGCTCCTTCCTCATCGCCTTATTCATCCAGCGTCCTTCACCTGTCACCTCACGGAGCGGGCTTCAAACCGATAACAGGTGTGTGTGTGTGACACCAACATACAAGAATGTGAGAGCAAAGTGCTCCCTTATGTGGCTCCTGTAAACACATCCTTAAAGAGTCAGTTGCACAATTCTGGCCGAGCAAAGACAGAGCAGTGTTGGTCTGTTTGTTTGAGAGGACTACCCTCTAGTGGGGAATGAGCCGTCCTGTCCAGACAACACTGATTATAGGCGACTGTGGCACCAGTACAGTACACTGTAAGACTTTGATGTACACTCACCCATGATTTGCACTCCTCACGAGCCAAAGCAGAAATGATGTCATAAATGTATTTATAAGACTACGACAGACACACTTAACAACTTATTTGTTTTATTGTACCATAGAATAATCTATCATACAGATTTCATACAGTATGCATCCATCCCTTGCTTGAGTTCCTCCATTCGTTTGTACTGCCTAGGCCATCCTTTGTCATTAGCAGCCTTTACTACACCTTTGTGTTGAATGTCAAAGCACTGTCACATACAATAGAACAATATGGTACACGTCTTTACAATCTAAAATAAATAAATCACTTTAAAACAAACCAATATCCCAGGAATAGCATCGTATCTGAATGGTGTTTGCCTTCATAACTCTACTAAAATCAAATAAAAAAATGCTGGCAGGATGTCAGCGGCCAGCACAAGCAGGTCGTTTAAGGCAAATAAAGACTAAGTGAACACAAGCAGGAAGCTTTTACTGTATATACACATAAGTATGCTTATATATTATTCATGATGTTCCACGTGTGACATGTTTTTGCTAGATTCAACACTATCCAGAGCTCCTCAGTCTTGCCCTCGCGCTCGTTGGGCCACATGCAGTGAACACTGAAGAAAACAGATAAACACACCTCGTCCCCACAAACCATCGAACAACAAATCTCACCACGTCTGTATTTAACCAGTGTACGGTGACACAGATGCACATGACAAGGCTGAGAATGGCAAAAGGCAGATCTGTACATGGCTTGTGAAAGAAGGGAAAATGAAGATGTATTTTGTCCTTCGGTTCTCTGACACGGTCCATAAAGTTGGGTGCGGTTGGTATTGTTTGATGTGTGGTATTTTACATCTCCATTTCTTCTTTGTAACTTCAGAAAGGAATTCAAAAAGGCCTAGTGGATGAGATGTGTCGGGTGGGGGGGGTCCTCTCACTGGTATTGTCGGTAGTCTCCAAAGGAAGGGGTGGGCATGGGAGCAGGGGCGGGTTCCTCTGCAAACTGAGGTCCTGGAGAGAAAGGGGAAATGACAGTGAGATGATGGTAAATCAGACTTCTAACAGCTGTTAACTAAGTGGGCAATGCCCTAAAATATGACATTTACACCTGAGCTTTGCCCAAACTCTACATTAGATACTTATTTTGGACAAATTTTTAGTATGTCAAGTAGAACAGCAACTATAATATGTTTAAATATAAAAAAAAAACCTGAAAACGTCCGTCACAATTCCCAAAAGGCCCAAGATGACTTATTTATATTGTTTGTTTTGTCCAACCACCAACCTAAAATTCAAATATATTCAGCCTGCAATCACAGCAAATGGAAAATCCACACTGAAAGCATCGTTTAGACAGTTTCGCCTCCATTTTATTAAATGCATAAATCCACATTCCTCATTTAGTGAAACATAGTCTGCATAGACAACTGATTAAATAACACAAATATCCCACTGTATATGTGTTTTATGTGTATATGTTTTGAACTTCTTAACAGCATAAACATTGTATGACCGAGGCTCCTAGTCTATCTGTGAACTAGCCTGTTTCACTACAGGCAGATTCCCCTCACCCAATAAGGTGAAAGGGAAATAAAATCAACAAATCAATGCATAAAATCGCTGCTGATTTCTTCCCATGGAGCCAACATGAAAACTATTTTGGTTCGGTAAATTTCTGCTGTCAGTCAGCATGGTGAAGGCAGGTCAACGCTGTCTACGCAGCTCCCCAGAAACTGCTGCTGACAGACTGCTGAGACATTAAATAATTAGTCAGTGTGGACTGGATGAGAAAACGCTTACACACCACTCACATCTTGCTTCCAAAGGGCAAAGCAAATATTCCCATTTTTAAAGCTAGAACCCATTCATTTTTGCCTAATCGTTTGGCTGAAAATATGACTTATCTATTAGTCAATAATTAGACTTGCTGCAGATGATTTTTTGCTGATGAATCAATTCTGACAAAATTGAGTACACTCAACAAGGTTTAAGCTAGACTTTTTTTTGGGCAGTGTTGCGGTTAATATTCCAGAATTCCAACTAACCACTAGATAAATGTTTTAAATAGCCATTTAAAAGCCTACATTTAAACGGCAATAAAGCACTTCAAATAAATAACTTGAAAATAGGCTAAATGAAGAGGCGGCCTATAAAACACAGTGACTAATCACAAATTCAGTGGCAGAGGCGGAATAGAGGAAAAGGACTCTGGGTGGCAAGTGTCACCATAAATCACCAAGCCTGCTATCCACCATCTGGCTTGTCGTGGTGGAGTGAAGCGAATCTCTAGGTCTTACTGGAGAACTTGATCCATCATGCCATCACCTAACTACATTGAAACACACTACAAATAAGATGGTGACCACCTTGGATGTGACGTTCGCTCTGAAGAGGGTTGAGATGCATTCTGTACATTTTCAGTGTATCAACTAGGGTTGGGTACCGTTCATAATTGAACCAATACGGTACCGGTACCGGTATCTGGAATTCGGTACCGGTACCAAACGGTACCTTATTTCGGTACTTTTTAAAGTCTAAACTTCTGAGTTTCAACATTTTATTGAGAACATTTAGGAACAGTGCTGCATGTTAACTTTTGTCTGCAAATTTTTTTTGTCGCCATTGTTGCTGAGTCTGAGGTGCGAGTCACGCGCTCCCGCTCCGCCTCCGCCTCAGGTACCGAAATTTGGCACCGATTCATTTTAAGTGAATCAGTACTCGGTAGTACCGACGTGAATCGGTACCAAGTACAAAAAGTACCGAGTTTCGGTACCCAACCCTAGTATCAACAGATCGTCCATAATCAAAATCTTAAAATCTGGCCTGCACAATATAACTTCATATCCAAGTTCTCTTGGCAACATATCTTATACATTACACAATATTCGGCTATTTAATACGCTAGTAATGAATGTATTTATTTATTTGGCTCATTTCCCACTAGACAATTTGCCCGTGGATGTTTTCATCTGCCGGACAACTACACGATACCGGCCAAAAGCTTGCATATACCGGCTAACATAAACCCTGATACTCAAAGAAGTTGGCATGCATGCTAAAACACTTGGTTTTTGAGTATGATGTGTATGTAAACTATTATCCCAATAAACAGAACACCATAGAAATGGTAGGCCTGCTCATGGCTGAAAAAAATAAATAAATACAAAAACAAAAGGTAGATTTGAGCTCATCCGAAAACAATTTTTTTTTTTAGTCTTTGGAAAAACATTTGTCTCACTGAACGATGGTTTATTGTATACTAACTGTAAAAACAACATACTATTAAAATTAGTGTATCATAAATGCTGCATATTACATTACTGAAACAAATTATTTGAATTGAACAAACCTTTTAAACAGCCGACATTTGTCTTGTTACAGCAGGAAAACAGGGATATAACTAATAATATTAACAATGCTTCAGCTGTGTGTCCTTAACATAACATACTCATTAATGTTACTGATTACACCTGTGCTTTCCCTACTATGACATTTCATAGTACTGTCTTGTTTTACTATATAAAAGATGTTCTCTGTGTAAGGAAATATCTACAATGAAATGTTTTCTGAAAACGTTTTAAAACCCATCACTGGTTAAACTGAAAATAAAAGCGAAAAATGAGACGTTTACCATTAAACGAAAAAATATACATAATTTATCGCACACCTATTACCCCTGGCATTCATATTTCATGTTAAAGGATATATTGGGGCTGGGTGCTGTTTTTTGTTGTAAAGCATGGTTATAGGTGGAGAGGTGACGAAACTGTGTGCAGTGTAAGTCAACAAAGACAAATGTGTCAGGCACAGGGCAACCAGAAGTGAAATTGCTGTCATGGTCGGTATATTTTCTTTGCCACAGCAGATGTAATCTTTCGCAACTGTGAAGGCATTTATACCTGGCTGACTTATGACATACAGAATCATCACACTGTTTTCTCTGTCTATGTATTATCCTTTATGTCTCTATCGGTCATTCAATGAAACAAACCACCAATATCTGAAGAAGTATTACTCACCAGTTGGGAACTGTGAAGAGGCAAACCTAGTGAGCAAGATTCCAGCGCCCTCTATCAATGCCAGCAGGATACCTCCCATGGCTGCAGAGCCTACCATAGCTACTGGTCCATCTACAGAGGAACAGAGTGTGTTAATGCATCACAAGCACACAGTACATTAGTCTTCATATTTCACATAAGAAGTAGATTAAACAGGGAAGCCTAGATGCTACTGTATGTCAGAGGTCGACCACTGTTTCACCACTTTGTTTTTAAACATAAAAAAGTTTGCGAAACAGTGAAAAATGTCCATGGTGTTTATGATGCTAACATAACTTTAGGCCCTGCACACCCATACAGGTGTTTCACTTATGCTAAATAAATCTGTGCAAAGGTTTAAGCTAAGTGGAGCCGTGCTGGGGATCCCACAAGTCCATGTAACCCCAGTAAGCACAGTAAAATGAACAGGACATTGAAAAAAAGTCAAACAAGCCTGATCTGTACACATTCACACAGTCCTAAGGAGGAGCCTTTATCAGGCAATAAATTGATAACACCTGTGTGAGTGGACAAGAGGTATGTGAGGTCTTCTTAAAACTTGATTAAAATGACCAAATGTGGACAGTCTCAGTACTTGACAACTCCGCTTCCTCTCATTCAGTGAGGTTTATCTGCTTATTTTCAGTTTAAATACAGCAAATAAGCCAAGCTCAAACAATTTCAATAACTCTTTAGTCAAAGATGCCAATCAGGCTCTTGTCAAGTTGTGACACCTTTACTGAAGCTCATCTAAAAATGTTTACAGAAAGAAACCAGATTGTCACAGAGACCATAGGTTGACATTAGAGTCTCTTATGAACAATGTGACTGCAGTCCAGTTTGAGGACTAATAAAAGATATGTTGCGACATGCATTGATGTCACCGACGTCTTACTTTCCAAAGTAAGAAATTCTCTGATCCTTATATTGGAGCTTTATTAACACGGCACACAACCAGGTTTAAGCTTTAACTTCCTCTGTTGGTGCTGGACAAGTCACAGTGCCTCTCTGAAAAACTGACTTTCACTTGATGTACTGTTGCAAAACAATGTTGGTGCTCTAAAAGCATGCCAAGCAAACACATATCCCAAAAGACACTCTTACTAATGTCTCTTAGCACCCTGGGTTTACTTTTAAACTCTGTTCAGGGTACAACAGCAACACACCGTTTGCTTTTTGTCTGAGGCATGTATGTGCTCTATTGACAGTTAACTGCCAGCTTCTTCTAGGGTTACTCACTTCTTGCAGCCAGGATAGCTCCTGTCATGGCCCCGCTTGTAATTGAGTTCCAGGGATCCTCCTTCCCTCGTACTTTTACTAAACCACAGTCAATCATGGAGAAGAGGCCTCCCCATACTGCAAAGCTTCCTGCAAGCACAAAACATTTAGATTAGTTCAACAAGAAACAGTTCAGAGCGGAGTCCTGCACAGGTCCATTTTTGAAAACCTGCAACCCTCCATACCCGTAAGGATCAGTACCAGAACCAACTCATTAACTGTCATTATGTCTTAGTCAGAGCAACATTGCTGCAGTTATTCTTTGTAAAGACGTTGGGTTTTTCCACGAGGTATATAAAGATGTCAGACCACTGTGACTTTTAGTTAAATCATTGATCCAGTGACCCATCAATTAGGAAACTTTACCCCATTGCTCAGAGTTAATTTGTTAGTGTAAGACCATAGACGCATTGCCATCTCTGTAACTATTAATGAAAGACAAAAAGCCAAATCCATGTTTAACAGATGTGAGTTTTTACAGTTTCTTTTGATGATGAATTATGTTTCACCACGTAAATAACTCAGTTCATATAAGCCTAACACACTGACACGCTCTACTGAGCATCCAGCAGTGATCATAGCCTAAATATCGAGATTCTAATTAACTGACGACAAAACTTTTTTAGTTTACTACAGCAGGCAGATCACAAACCCATGCATGTGAACACGACTCATTGCAATCAGCTGAGTAATATAAACACTATAAATAGAGCTTTTAACGTGTTATTTGGTGCTCACACTGACACCACTACGATGCCTTTCTGCCATCAGTTCGGCTCCGCCCACAAAACTGTTTACAAATGCAAAAAGAGTATATTACAAATCCGGCAGAAGAAAAGAACTCTCTTTCACTGGCTGCGCTCGACACCAGGATGGTGAAAACATTCTGCTCAATCACTGCTGGGTTAGGAAAAATTTTAGCATGCTCCTTCCACCACCATAAATCTCAAAAGGATCCTCCTTATCATCGAGCAGCAAAGTTTCATCATCGGAGGCCTTCACGTTGGTGACAAATGTGATGACAGGGTCAAAGGTGTCACAAAGACCTGTGTCACTGACTTTCAAAATAAAAAGGAATTGTAGCTTTATAATAGTTATTTAGATGTCAAATTATTACACATATAGCCTACTGCACAGTTTTGTGATGTGTTTTATTCTGAAAAATAAAAAATATATACGCCAACGTGTAGTTCATTTTTACCTGTGCCCGTGCCCGTGAATACATATACCCGCAGGTACGCAACCCAGTGCCAGACTCTGATTCCGACATGCTTTGCACTTTGTTAGGCTAGTTTGCCACCACTGGAAGTTATACTTATACACTATACTTATTCTACCAGAGAGTGAGCTACAGCCTGTGGCTGTGGCTAAACTGACTTATCACAGGAGTACAACTGCTACACACTGACACTTAAAGTGAAAGGGCTTTATCAGGACGGGAGCATGGCAACACTGTCCTCTTTACTTTTCGTCCCCATCCAGGCATGACATATTAGGATTATCAACACGTGGAACATGTATCAGTTAGTAGCAGTTATTTAAACTTAATGCACCACAGCTAACGTTACACCATGTGTCACCTAACATTATTATTCAGCCGTTTTATATTTTCTGTTTACTTTAACAGTCAAACATGAGTGAGAAAATGGCTTAAAGTAACGTTACAAACTGTTGCTATGGTTAGATTAATCGACTAAAGGAAAAAATAATCATTAGGTGCAGCCCTTATCAACATGATCAATCAACACCAAGCTGACTATAGGCCCTGTTCTTTGCAAAGGAGAACAGAGTACCCTTTCCAACCAACAGTGAGTGAGTTTTTTATATCAAAAACAGAGCATCTACCTTTCAGGCAGATAATGTTGATATTTAGCAGTCACTCTTACCTCCAAGCTGTGGTGCTCTGGTCTTGATGGCAGTCAAGCTACCTCTCATTCTGTGGCTCATTCCCTGTTAAAGACAGTGACACCAAACGCAGGTCAATGGACATTCTTTGTCAACCCAAGGTACCTACTTTCTTGATGAATGCCAAAATTGCAGAGTATGACAATGTCAAACATGGAAATATTTTATCGTGTCACTGAAATTACTGAGAAGATTCCTAAGTAGTAGAGTTTAGACAAGTGTGCCATGCCAGAAAAAAAAAGATAACATTTACATGGTATAGTGTATAGTCCAATTTTATCTGTGTTAAAAAGCAATGTTTCTGTTTAAGACAAACACTGACTGTGGTGAAATAATGTTATGTGTGCGCATGTATGTGCATCGGTGGGGAGGGACTGTAACAACCACAGAAAGCATGTGAATTGAAATCACTGGTAGAAGCCACTGCTGTTTAGGCTTGTCTATGCATTATTCCAATTTATGCCCCAAGATGGTAGATATGTGTGGTACTTAATAATACCCTCATCTATGATCTTTGAGCTCATTGTCCAGCAGGAAACACAGTCTTAGTCTTAGTTTTTTTTTTAATGCCAGTGATTCAATTAAATTTTACTTTACTGCTATTGTTGATTTGTTTTCTGTTTTAACATTAACCCATTTAACATTAAGTTTCCACTTTTGGGGGGAATACAGAGCATACACAGTCGTCACTTGTCATTGGTACCAAACCAATTATTTTTCATAATTTTTGCTTCATGACTGTTTGCAGTACTTTTTTTGCATATTGTATTTTCTGTAATATGTTTTATTGCAGAAAATAAAATAGGCAAATTGCTGGTATGTGAAAACCAACTTGACAACAGACCTGTTTCTGATTTCGGATTCTGGTGTAAATCTTATCATACAATGAAGCTGTTGGTGGTGAAAAAAAAGAATGACATCTCTACAGAGAATTTCAATCAGTAATCTGACAATGACATAGTGTATGCTCTAAACCGGTTGCAAACAAGTCCCATGTTGCATGTAGTATGATTTGTATAAGGATGTCATGATTGTCTGATTTTTATATTATCTGACTGAGGCCAAACAGCAAGGAACACTGTCAAGCTACATGAGAGAACTTACTGAGGGTGCATTTCTGAAGCCTTTTACTGCCTGAAATATTCCTCCACCTATAGCGCCCATGGTGAAGGCTCCTCCACAGTCGTCCACGATCCTCCAGGGGCTGAAAAGCACAAGGCTGCTATTAGCAAGGGTCATTGTCAAATAAAGTACATAGTGTGCATGAAGGTTGCACGGACACGTGCCAGTATCATGACCTCTGATAGCAGGTTTAGCCTTGATATACCCTACAAGTACAGACTGGAGGCCAAGCGTGCTTGTAGAGCGACAAGCACTCTGTTACTGTTGTTGTAACGAGAGTAAAATACGGATAGTCTTAACATTTCTATCTTGAAAACTGCATTTTTTTCTTTTGTTATAGCTAGTTGTTACATTAAAACTGCGAGCTGGGTAAAAGCAGTGAAGAGATTAATGTCTAGATAATGCTTGTATTGCCTGGTTATTACAGGATGTATCACCTGATCAGGGACAGTCACACAGCATGATAACAGACCATGACATAAACGTGTCACTAATGCTAACCACTGGTAAAACAAGTCATCTTTAACGCCACATCGACACTATTAATTCCAGTCACTAGGTTACCAGATAAATTGGTTTGGTCTTGACTCAAGGTACCCTTCTCTAGCTGTTGTGCAATCCCCAGGCTGCCCCCAACTGATAACATTAGCACACAGGTGGCTAACCTAGCTAGCTTTCCGATATACTAAAACATCCGTAACTGATGCTACAGGGATAAAACTGGCACAGCGACTCTTGGTATTCACTGCAGGTCATTTATCACCTTGTTCACCGAGTGACAGGAGTCAGTGAACTGAATGTGCTGACAAACGGGCGAGTAAACCGACAAGGTCACTAACAACGTGATTTAGCAACGACGCTCTGATGCTAGCACACACCGCTACTACAGATCTATGTAAAGTTAGCATCTATGCTAACGCTGGGTAACTAGCCGGCTTTGAGATATCTGGGGTGATATGACGAGTTGTACCATAAAAAGAATTACACACACTTAAAGTGGTAGTTGATAGAAAGAGATGACTTAGTAAAACAGAAGGTAAAAAATATATTTTAGCCGGTTATAAGACTCACCATGGCTCTCTGGCATATTCCTCCATCTTGTTCTTTCGCTGTTCCCTCGGACGCACGTGACGCTGTCGACAAGATGACGTAACGGCACAACGTGACATCCTGAAGAAACATTTCATGTACTCAAGCAATTCGCCACCTGCATGCAAAATAGGTTAGCTTGAGGGAATGGGACGCTAGGTTATTATACATATTATTATCTGGCAGAGGAATCAACAAATTGTCTTGTTGTTTTGGTATACTTTGAGTTTTAGCATTAAAAAGACAGCTTTCTGGGGAGCTCAGGGACCCTGGACCCTGGACCCTGTTTGTTTATGCGTAAACATCAGTGGTTCCCTACTGACAGTTGACCCTGGGGGTCCAGTATCAACGTAACCAAACCCTCAGTAGGCCTAGTGCATGAGAGGGAGGCACGCTTTGCAGCCATTTAAGCCACAGTTCAACAAGCAACAAAGCACTTTTTAATAAGTGCCTTACAGGAGGAGAAAAGAGAAGGGGGCATGCATAGACAGAGTATGATCACATCACGCTGATTTAAGCCTCTCTACATTGGCTCCATGTTTGTTTTAGGATTGACTTTAAAATATTATTGATAACTTTTTAAGGCTCTTCATGGCTCCAGATTACTTTTCAGACCTTTAAGTCTCTTATGAACCTTTGCATAGTTTGAGATCATCGGGCAAAGGTCTTCTGCTTGTCACAGAGTCCAGGCTAATGACTAAAGGGGACAGAGCTTTTGCAACCGGGGCCCTGATGCCCTGGAATGACCTGCCTGAGGATATAAAGTTGTCTGAGTCACTGACTTTGTTCAAGTCTCTCCTGAAAATGTATTTCTATCGGAAAGCATATCTGGACTTTATCTGATCTGTCTGTCTATTTTATTGCTATCTTATTTATTTTATTTCCCATTTATTATCTCGGGCCTTCTTTATTTTATCTTTGACTTTGGTTTAATTTTATGACACTTTAGTTTGTTTCAATCTCCTTGTGTTTTAAATGTGTTTAGTTTTATTGTACAGCACTTTGTAACTGTGCTTTGTTTATTAGTATTAGTATTATTATTATTATATAAGATGATACATGTAATTTAAAGTTATGGAAACAAAAAAAAGAAAAGAAAAGAAACAAGTTTTTTTGGAAGCTTTTTAAAAGTGTGCATTAATTTGGCCTCTGTGGGCCCTCACAGGAGAACGTTCCAAAGTCAGGGATCAGCTATAGCAAAAAAAAATAGCAATAGTTATAATAATAGCAATAAAAAGCATAATATTTTGTGTGTGTGATAGATGAATGGCACATGGGAAAAAGCCAGGTATCTAAAGAAGGCTACTGCACAGGGGGTTTTACATTTTGGGCTACAAATACAACAGCATCACACTGATCGGATAAAATTTCCTTTAGAATAGACATAAAACAACAGGAAAAAAAATACAAATACACAGCAATAAAGACTAAATTATTAGAAGAATTCAGATCTTTTAGTAAAAATAGCATAAGTGTAAAAATACTCGGTTAAAAGTAAAAGCATCACTATTTACTAAAGTAACAGAGGTAAAAGTACTCATTATGTCGAACAGACCATATTGGAATATTGGACTGGACTGTGTTCATCACTTTAACGTTCCAGCTGCTAAAGGTGGGTCTAATTTATTGTCGAATAAATATAGTGGAGTAAATAGTACAACCCCACAGGTTTATTTTAAGGCCACCAGTTAGAATTATCACTCCACCAATGAGGTCATGTTTTCTGCGCCATGTGTGCGTTTGTCTGTTTGTCAGGATTGTGGAAATACTGCTGTCCTAATTTTTATTAAACTTGGTGGAAGGGTGAAGCATGGGTCAAGGAGAAACCCATTTCCTGTTGGAGTGAATCTGAATTACTTGGTGGATACACACATTATTTTACATTGTGAGATAGGTGAAGGTGTATGCTCTCTGAGAGCTCTTCTAGTTTCAGCTTTGTTTGTGGAAAATGTTTTGTCCATCATTTTGGCATGGAGGATGGGTCTAAACACTACAATACCCACGAACCCTGGCCACTGTTGGCATGGAGACGAGGCCTGTCAGAGGCACGGTAGTGAATCCAGAACACTTTGTCATCACAACTGAGAACAGAGCATAGCACCATAACTTTATTACGTGATCTTGGTTCCTGCATCGAAATCTTGTTTTATTGCTTTACCATATTAGCTGATACAGCACAGCATATTGTTTAAATCAGACTGACAAGGCAAACCTGGGCAGAGGGGAGGAATAGGGGCCCATCAGCTCATTTTTGCCCTGGGGCCCCCGAGCTGGTTAATTCGGCCGTGCTACAGAAAGGAAGGAACCTTAAGGTACCTGATGTGAATAAATGCATCAGTGAATGCTCACTGAGTTACTTTCTGCATACAAACGATCGACCGAGTTGTCCTCAGATCCCCTCTGTTGGCGCAGAACAACCCGTAATCTCAACATTTTCATTCCTTCCCCTCTTTTTCCTCCAGCTGAGATCAGTGCCGCTGGTCAGGGGAGCAGCTACAGCCGAGAGACAGACCGCTGGCCTGCAGCCCATTATTAGGAACGAGAAAGGAATGAATTGCAGAGCGAGCTTTCATTGAGAAATGACCAAATATAGGCATTTCATGGATGCAGAGGCCGAGGCAGGGAGATGGAGACGTAAACTGGCCTGCTGCTGCTGCTGTTCTCCTTTTCTCCTCTGTACACCAGGGATGATGACTGCCTCACCAGCTGGAGGGTTGACAGGCTACACAAGCTCCCACTGTGTCGCTGTAGATTTAAATACAATATGTAAGGAAATTTTCTTGAGTCCTGGTTGCAGAAGCGCAAGCATGTAAGAAGCGCTTCTTCATATCAAGATGTCAGGATTCACATTAAGTGTTACAAGAGTCCTTTAAAGGAATACTTCACCCACAAAATGACCATTTGTATATCAGTATGTCACACCGTGTTATCTTGAATTCATTAGAAAGACTGTTTTCTCGCATGCCTCAATGGAAAACATAGATATTGAATTACTGATTGATTGGGGACAGCATTTAACAGCAAAACTATATCAAAACATGAGTTTACAAACTTTCACACAACTCGTGCAGTATAATCCAAGTCTCATTTATTCAGTCGTATACTCAGACTCTAATACAAAGGTTTATTTTAGTGAAAATGCATGTGTTTGGTAAGTACCGAGCATAAGACTGGATAAATGAGACTTGGATTATACTGCACAACTTGTGTAAGAGTTTGCATACAGATGTTCTGATATAGTTTTGCTGTTGTTAAATGTAGTCCCCAATCGATCGGTAAATCAATATGTTTGCAATTTTCCATGGAGGCAAGCCAGTTTCCGTCAAAACTTTGAGGTAACACAGCATGCCTGAATGATTTGGTCATTTTGTGGGTGAAGTATTCCTTTAAATCTTGTATTTACGCTGCAGGTTAGTTGTTGGCTGTGGCTAAATATCTATATATGGCTCTGTGTACATGTACTGTGCGTATCTTCTTAGCAACAGCTCGATCTAAAGTGGAGTGTACACAGTGAAAATGGAAATACCACAGTCTATTATTAACGGTGAACGATCTCATTCAGACTATAAACCAACTGAAATGAATGGAAGCTCATTATATATTACATACCTTGATTTATCATACTGAAAAATATCGCAAAAGTCACTTTACATGTATAGTACATATTCTCCTTAATGATATCAGCCAGGCATAACATTACACTTGTGACGTGTCATTGCAAACATACCAGAATCTTTTATTGAAGACATACAGGCTCTGTAAGAAAGGCACGTGTAATCAGATATGACAGAGAATCCTTCAGTGCACATACGAGTGCCCCTCGTGATTTTTCTTGTTCATCACATTGGACTCCTTTAGAAATGACATTCACTTCAAAATATGGCATAAATCAACAGGAGGGTTGATACAAGCCAGTAATGGTTTTTAACAAATCCCCTTAAGGTTAAGACGTGTGGATGTATTACATTACAAGTTATGTAAGGTATCCAAACACGCAGGCTAGAATGATTCTGTACACAATATAACATCAGATACTGAAGGACAGCCGTTTGCACTTCCTGATAAAAATGCATTATGTAATTATTTCCATGCGAAGACTCTTTCGTCATGCACCAGGATTCCACTGGGCCGCTTTCCAATCCATTAAACCCTGCCTGAGATGTCTTGAGATTTGGCAATGAGACACACAATCAAAGACCACCTTGACCTTTTTTTTTTCTCTTACCCAGATGTTTGTTTGTTTTTAAGTCAGGCCGCCATGTTTGTTAATTCCCTGATATTTCCGCCATTTCAGAATTCCCAGTTTGAGCAGATTTACAAGTATAAGGTGGATTCCCTCTCCACAAATAAATAAATGGTCAAATTAATGTCCACTATATCACTGATAAACTTTTTTTTGTATATTAGAGTTTTATAAAGAGTTATTTGAATATCTTCTTATTAATAAGCTCACACTCCCACCACGCTCACATTCAGATGCATACACGACATGTTATATGATCGGCTTCATGTTATCTAGTGCAAAAAGCGTCAATATGTACTGAAGACAAACAATCACAAAACTCATGGCACTCTCCGCGGTCGGCTAATAGAGAGCCCCGCATCACTCATTCTCCACAGAGTCCTTTTGGTCCAGTGTTTGAGGGGAGAACTCATAGTGAGGGCTAGTCATCCAACCGGTCTCATGTTTCACTTTCTCCGTCCGTCCCACAGCGCAGTTCTCCGACTGCATCCGAGGGACAGTTTGTCTCCTTGACAACCTGTGGTGAAATGTCCCTTTGTCTTCTTTATCACGTCATATTCCAACAGGAAAATTTACTGCAACCACTTTGGCACCGGCACCTGCGTGAAAAGTAAAAGTATGTGAGGATATGTATTGGGTGAGCAAACCGATACGTAAAACAATCTTACGTACCTTCTTGAGTTGTTTCTTGTCGCTTCCTCTGATCGAGGCAAGCAGTTGGTCCCTTGAGTTCTTACTACCGGCTGGGCCTTTCCCATCCAGCTTCCTCTGCGACACCGGGGTCAGAGAGTTCTTCAGGGCGTCTACATCCAGCATGGGAGGCGGAGGAGGTGGAGGTCCACCCCCAGGAGGAGGCGGAGGTGGTGGTGGACCTCCAGCTCCTCTTTTAGGCGTCAGCTTTGGTGATGGCATAGGTGATGGTATGGGGGAAGGTTTAGGGGAAGCTTTGGGCGAGCCTCTGAGAGATCCTCCGCCACCCACTTTGGGTACCTCCAGCGTCTCCTTCTTCTCCCCATTGGCCTGGGCCAGCTTCTGCTCCTGCAGGCG
Organism: Epinephelus moara; assembly: GCF_006386435.1. Taxonomy (NCBI): domain Eukaryota; kingdom Metazoa; phylum Chordata; class Actinopteri; order Perciformes; family Serranidae; genus Epinephelus; species Epinephelus moara. Next base: position 34,661,543 of record NC_065529.1, on the reverse strand, counting down.
CTTCTGCCTCTGTCGGTCCATGTTGCGACTCAGTATGTTCGTCGTAGTCATCCTGGGTCCGGCTAACTCAAAGTGGTAGCCCAGTTTGAGCAGGGTTGTGTTCTCTTTCAGGATCTTGGTCATTTCCATCTCCGTCTTCCCGCCGCAGATGTGACGTTGGTTTTGAAAGCGAAGCTCAGTCAGTGTGGAGTTGTGTGGCAGCGCCTGGATCAGAGCCAGGATGCCTTTGCCAGTGAGATGGTTGGAGTCTATGTTGAGGCTAGTGAGAGTCTTGTTGTTGCGAAGCATGCCTGCGATAGCGTAAGCTACGTGGTCGTCCGCACGGCAGTTAGCCAAGGCAAACTTCTTAATGTTGGTGTTCTTGTGCAAAGCCTCCGCAAACTCTATGAGCGTTTTGATCTTGATGACCTCTGAGTTGTTGACGTTGAGCTCAGTGAGGGAAGGGTCGTTGCTGCGAACCTGCTCCATCAGCTCATCAAACATGCTTGAGTCTTCGTCCTCCTCCTCTTCCTCTTTCGCCTTGCTGTTTGGGGTGTTTTTGGCCACACAGTTGCCAAGTTTCTCAGTTTCCTCAGGTTTTTTAACTTTTCCTTTACTCTCCTCTTTTTCCTTTCTGTCCTCGACTTTCTTCTCCTTCTCCTTCACGTGGTCACTATGATTCACCAGCTCCTCTCTATCTGTTCTCTTCTCCGCTTTGTCGTGTTTCACCTGCACCTCACCCCTCACTGATGATTGTCGCTCAAGTTTGACATCAGGCTTTTTATCTTCAGCTTTTTTCTCCTCTGTTTTAGGCTTCTTCTCTTCAGATTTACTCTCCGGAGCCGGACTTTCTTGTGCCTTGCTCTGTTTCTCCAGCATCTTAGAGACAAGTCCTTGCGTCCTGAAACTCTCAGATTTTCTCTCCTTTTCCTTGCTCACATCCTTCTCTTGTTTTTCACGTAGCTTTGAGATAATGTCTTTGGTTTTGCCTTCATCTCTTCTCCTGCTGTCATCTTTCCTGTCTTTGCTGTCGTCCTTCTTTTCCTGTAACTTGGAGATCATATCCTTTGTTTTGCTGCCTGTGCTCTCTCTGTTTTCTCTTCTGTCTCTTATCTTATTGTCCTCAAGTTTCTCCTTGGTCTCCTCTTTCACGTCACTCTCTCTGTTCTCCTGCTTCCTGAATCTGCTTGAAAGCCGACTCCGCTCCTCTCTCGAACTTTCTGGACCTTTGCTGTGTCTGTCGGCCACCTTAGTATCTTTTTCATTTGAGACACTACCTTGTCTTCGTAATCCGACTGTCACGTCGTCGTTCCCCTCCTGGCTCAGGCCCATCTTCCTCAGGTATTCCTGCTTCCGGCTTTCCTTCTTAGTCTCACCCTGCAGGAGGACAAACATGAGGAGAATGATATGAAAAATTATATAAGCAACATGTCAGAAAGTAAAGTAGTTAAAGGGATAGTTTGGATTTTTTGAAGTGGGGTTGTATGGGGTACTTATCTATAGTTAGTGCATTACATGCAGTAGATGTCAGTTGGCACAACCCCAGTTTAGAGAAGCAGGCTGGATGCCAACACGGAAGCTAAGCAATGTACTGCAGTTGATGAGGTCAGCAATAAAACATATTTTAGCCTCCTAAAAAAGGTCCCACCTAAAAAAAATCTGTTCAAGTGTTTGCTAAATTGAGAATATTTTCGCCACATTACCTTTCTGTCAGACAGCCCATTTCAACAGAGGAAGCTTCAGTTCCCCATCTGGGATCTTGTCAAAGCCACCAGACTCCACTGACAAAAACAGTAATTTTAACTTGTTGAACACGGAGGCTCAAGCAAGAGAGCTCAAGAATTTCATGGTCTTGTTCACGAGTGAGGGTAGAATGGAGCGTGGGATGGATTGGCGGTTTGGTGCGTCTTCTGCAGTGATGCGGGCGCTGCGCTGGAGTGCCATGATGAAGATGGAGCTTAGCCGGAAGGCGAAGCTTTCAATTTACTGTTCCATCTACGTCCCAACCCTCACCTATGGTCATGAGCTCTGGGTAGTGACCGATAGAATGAGATCTTAGATACACCTGGCCGATATGAGCTTCATCCCAGAGGTGGCTGGGCTCAGCCTAAGAGATAGGGTAAGGAGCTCGGACATCTGGAGGGAGCTCAGAGTAGAGCCGCTGCTCCTTCTCGTTGAAAGGGGTCAGTGGAGTTGGTTTGGGCATCTGATCAGGATGCCTCTTGGGCGCCTCCCGCTGGAGGTGTTCCGGGCACATCCCACTGGTAGGAGGGCCCGGGGCAGACCCAGAACATGATGGAGGGATTATATATCTCATCTGGCCTGGGAACGCCTTGGGGTCCCCCTAGGAGGAGCTGGAGAGGGTTGCTGGGGGGAGGGACGTCTTGGGTGTTTTGCTTGGCCTGCTGCACCCGTGACCCGGCCCCGGATATGCAGATAAAAATGGATGGAAGGATGGATGGATGAACACAGAGCTGATGGTCTACCGCTGCTTCTATTCGTTAGTTAGTTTGTGTTATTGTGTGATTTTGGTGAATCTGAAATAATTATTTATATGCCAAAGTCACACAATAACACAAACAAAATAATTGTTCAAGGCAGCCGTAGACCAGCAGCTCCTGTGTTCAGCGATGGTAAATCACTGTTTTTCTGAATGGAGTCTGGCTTTGAAGACAGTGTTATAACAACTTAAGTTTTCTGTCAAAAATCGCTGTCTGATGAAAAATATTCTAAATATAGCAAGCACTTAAACTGATATTGATTTTTGCAGGTGGGACTTTTTTGAAGTGTCTAAAATTTGTTTAGTTGTTGATGTCTCCACAGCAGTACACTGCTGAGCTTCCATGTTGGACTCCAGTTTGTTTCTCCAAACTGGGGGCGTGCTGACCACCATCTACTGTATGTAATATATTGTCTATGAATAAGTACTCCAAACAACCCCACTTCAAAAAGTCTGATCTATCCCTTTAAATATATGTCAATACCAAAAACTGTTACAGACTGTATCAAATGATGTAGTGACCTAAACCAAAATAAATCACAGCAGGTACAGAGTAAGACCATTTCACAGAATTCAAATGCGTCTTTAAAGTCTCATAATAATTTATTGGCTAGAGAGTACAGAAGTTGTTCTTGCAGACGTACAGTATCTAATGCACGACATGTACCTTATGATATAACACCTAATACTGTATCCCTTACTGTCAAACAGCTCCTCGTCCATCTGCTCACTGTAAACACATACACTCCCCCTGACACTGTATGGCGTGTGTGTTTACAGTCAGCAAAAGGACAAGGAGCCATTTTTTATAGTGCAGGGATACATTTGCGGCGAGTCGCTTGCAAAGTGTTTGATTTGTGAGCCTCCATCTGTTTTGCCGTGTGAGGCCGTGGCCCTGGCAGATGTATCCTTAAAAGGCAGTGAGCGTAGGAGCAATCAACCAAGGAATTCCATCGGGCCGGGATTAAGAAGCTCCGCAGGGCCTCAGCTCCATCGACTGAAGTGTCTCTCCTTTAAACACACAAACTGCAAGAAACCTGGCTCCCTGACACTCAGACAAGGAGGGCTCTTTTATAGCATGTCACAGGAATAAAAGAAATGGTGTGGTGTGTTTCTGATGCTGCCTTCTCTGCTCGTGAGAAGATGATTGAGAATGTGAAATGTATGTAAGCAAGCCACAGAGGGGAAAACAATGTTTTTCCTGGCACAGAACGCTACACTATTTATGAGCTGATGGACTCAGGGTTCATGAGGTCCAGTTGGCGCTTTGCTTCAAGCAAATTGAAAAAGAGCACATGGAAGCTATCATTAGAATCCCCTGGGGACAGTGGATGTTACATAAGTCTTAAGTGCATTAATTGCTGTTTGATTTCATAAACTCGTCTAAATCACCCATCTTTAATAAAAACTGCTCAAAAAACAAACATCTTAAGAAAGTTAAGGGTCTTGTGCCACAAGATAAGGAATCTTTTACAAACCTCAAATGACTGTTCCCTCTCGCTGAGCCTCCCTTTACGGTCACTCTCTCGTCTGCTGTCCAGTTTAGCGTCCTGGACATTGTTGCTCGTAGGTGGCTGCGCAGCTTGGCTCTCCCCTGCGACAAGGATCTTCCCATCCTCTGGCTTGAGGTCTGGCACTTTCATCATGTCTTTCTCCAGCTCCTCCATCTCCTCAGGGGAGAGGGTGGACAGCAGGTTGTCCAGGTCTGGGTCCTCGCTGACCTGACGACCTGTACGGGTCAGGCCTCTCACCTTTCTCCTGGACATGGTTGCCTATAAAATCTTGGGAAAAGGCTACGCCCGTGGAGAAGAGCAGAGAAATATGGTTTCTTTGGAGGTGTTGGTACGGTTAATCCCTTTATTTCAAATCTGATTATTGTGTGATTTCTCTCTTATGGTGAGAAGTTGAGTATTCCCATAGGCCAAAGCTGATGTCCTGCTGTCCTGTCGCGTCCCGCTCACCAAAAAGCCACCAGAGGCATCAATCCTGGTGCAAAGAGGCTGGACTCTCAGTCCGCAAGCAAGGGGTACCAGTGATGAACTGCAAAAGCCTCGCATCATCAAAGTGGACTGTGAGGCTGGGACATTCTTGGAAATCCTGTGAAAGTGCATGTCCATATTTAGTTCAGGGTACACACTCCTTTAAAGGTAATGGGAAGGGCTGAAGTTTACAGAGATGCCAGAGCAGAGTTACACAGACTTCCTATTGCACAGTTTATGTTTATACAGATACCAGATCCTAATTTTGTGTTTAGTAATGAATCTAATTTTAACAGATTTTATGCCACAGTGAGACACGTCCGTGCTTCTTTTAGAAGCTTTTCTTATTTCCTAGTTCCTTAAATTAACACATTCCCAACATTTTTTGGAAAACAAAGCAATTTAAAACAGCTTTGTTTTTACAGGAGCTCCATGGAACACCAGCAGGTCAATGATTTAGGGGGAAGCAAATGATTTATGTGTCAATAAATATGTGGTGTGAAACACATGTTGGGATACTCTTGAGGCTGATCTACAATCTTCAATAAAGAACAATATCCTGCTGTTAAAGAGACCAAAATACATTAAAATTTTACAATAAATAATAATAATGATAATAACCATCATTATAAATAGTATAAAAATAAAATAAAAAACTTGAAAAAAATATATAAAGAAACTGAATTAGAAAAATAGATATAACAAATGCAAATAAAAATGGAAAAATATATAAATATTTTAAGTTATTTATTAAATATAATAAATTATTTATTTTCATATATATGAAAAATATATAAATACATGCAATGTAAGCATTAAAATACCAAATACTGACCTGGTGTGTACAGGCTGTGTAATTTTTCAATACATAAAAATGTAAAATGTACATATGTCAAAGTTGTATGGAAAACTGTACAATAAAATCTTATATATGATTGAATGAAATATATAAATGACAGTTTCATTAATCACAATATTTTTTGTGTTGTTGTATAAAGATGTGATGCCTCTTAAGCCGGCGAGCACTGTGAGGGTCATGTTTTTTGACTTCTCTAGTGCGTTCAACACCATACATCCAGCTCTACTGGGTGACAAGCTGACAGCAATGCAGGTGGATGCCCCAGTATGTGCGCTTGCAACGCTGTGTTAGACTGAGTGGTCAGCAATACCGGGGCCCCGCAGGGGACTGTCCTCTCTCCCTTCCTCTTCACCCTCTACACCACGGACTTCAGCTATTGCACTGAGACCTGCCATCTTCAGAAGTTTTCTGATGACTCTGCTATAGTTGGATGTATCAGCAAGGGTGATGAGGATGAGTACAGGG